>NW_026610801.1:62273-114773 GCF_029499605.1 Hyla sarda
GAGCAGATCCCCTACAGATGTCTTATCCACTACACAGGAGCAGATCCCCTACAGATGTCTTATCCACTACACAGGAGCAGATCCCTACAGATGTCTTATCCACTACACAGGAGCAGATCCCTACAGATGTCTTATCCACTACACAGGAGCAGATCCCTACAGATGTCTTATCCACTACACAGGAGCAGATCCCTACAGATGTCTTATCCACTACACAGGAGCAGATCCCTACAGATGTCTTATCCACTACACAGGAGCAGATCCCTACAGATGTCTTATCCACTACACAGGAGCAGATCCCCTACAGATGTCTTATCCACTACACAGGAGCAGATCCCTACAGATGTCTTATCCACTACACAGGAGCAGATCCCTACAGATGTCTTATCCACTACACAGGAGCAGATCCCTACAGATGTCTTATCCACTACACAGGAGCAGATCCCCTACAGATGTCTTATCCACTACACAGGAGCAGATCCCTACAGATGTCTTATCCACTACACAGGAGCAGATCCCTACAGATGTCTTATCCACTACACAGGAGCAGATCCCTACAGATGTCTTATCCACTACACAGGAGCAGATCCCCTACAGATGTCTTATCCACTACACAGGAGCAGATCCCCTACAGATGTCTTATCCACTACACAGGAGCAGATCCCTACAGATAGTCTTATCCACTACACAGGAGCAGATCCCTACAGATGTCTTATCCACTACACAGGAGCAGATCCCTACAGATGTCTTATCCACTACACAGGAGCAGATCCCTACAGATGCTCTTATCCACTACACAGGAGCAGATCCCTACAGATGTCTTATCCACTACACAGGAGCAGATCCCTACAGATGTCTTATCCACTACACAGGAGCAGATCCCTACAGATGTCTTATCCACTACACAGGAGCAGATCCCTACAGATGTCTTATCCACTACACAGGAGCAGATCCCTACAGATGTCTTATCCACTACACAGGAGCAGATCCCCTACAGATGTCTTATCCACTACACAGGAGCAGATCCCTACAGATGTCTTATCCACTACACAGGAGCAGATCCCCTACAGATGTCTTATCCACTACACAGGAGCAGATCCCCTACAGATGTCTTATCCACTACACAGGAGCAGATCCCTACAGATGTCTTATCCACTACACAGGAGCAGATCCCTACAGATATCTTATCCACTACACAGGAGCAGATCCCTACAGATGTCTTATCCACTACACAGGAGCAGATCCCCTACAGATATCTTATCCACTACACAGGAGCAGATCCCCTACAGATGTCTTATCCACTACACAGGAGCAGATCCCTACAGATATCTTATCCACTACACAGGAGCAGATCCCTACAGATGTCTTATCCACTACACAGGAGCAGATCCCCTACAGATGTCTTATCCACTACACAGGAGCAGATCCCTACAGATGTCTTATCCACTACACAGGAGCAGATCCCTACAGATGCCTTATCCACTACACAGGAGCAGATCCCCTACAGATGTCTTATCCACTACACAGGAGCAGATCCCCCTACAGATGTCTTATCTACTACACAGGAGCAGATCCCCCTACAGATGTCTTATCCACTACACAGGAGGAGATCCCTACAGATGTCTTATCCACTACACAGGAGCAGATCCCTACAGATGTCTTATCCACTACACAGGAGCAGATCCCTACAGATGTCTTATCCTCTACACAGGAGCAGATCCCTACAGATGTCTTATCCACTACACAGGAGCAGATCCCTACAGATGTCTTATCCACTACACAGGAGCAGATCCCTACAGATGTCTTATCCTCTACACAGGAGCAGATCCCCCTACAGATGTCTTATCCACTACACAGGAGCAGATCCCCTACAGATGTCTTATCCACTACACAGGAGCAGATCCCTACAGATGTCTTATCCTCTACACAGGAGCAGATCCCCCTACAGATGTCTTATCCACTACACAGGAGCAGATCCCCCTACAGATGTCTTATCCACTACACAGGAGCAGATCCCTACAGATGTCTTATCCACTACACAGGAGCAGATCCCTACAGATGTCTTATCCACTACACAGGAGCAGATCCCTACAGATGTCTTATCCACTACACAGGAGCAGATCCCCTACAGATGTCTTATCCACTACACAGGAGCAGATCCCCTACAGATGTCTTATCCACTACACAGGAGCAGATCCCTACAGATGTCTTATCCACTACACAGGAGCAGATCCCTACAGATGTCTTATCCACTACACAGGAGCAGATCCCCTACAGATGTCTTATCCACTACACAGGAGCAGATCCCTACAGATGTCTTATCCACTACACAGGAGCAGATCCCCTACAGATGTCTTATCCACTACACAGGAGCAGATCCCCTACAGATGTCTTATCCACTACACAGGAGCAGATCCCTACAGATATCTTATCCACTACACAGGAGCAGATCCCCTACAGATGTCTTATCCACTACACAGGAGCAGATCCCCTACAGATATCTTATCCTCTACACAGGAGCAGATCCCCTACAGATGTCTTATCCTCTACACAGGAGCAGATCCCTACAGATATCTTATCCTCTACACAGGAGCAGATCCCTACAGATGTCTTATCCACTACACAGGAGCAGATCCCTACAGATGCCTTATCCACTACACAGGAGCAGATCCCTACAGATGTCTTATCCACTACACAGGAGCAGATCCCTACAGATGTCTTATCCACTACACAGGAGCAGATCCCTACAGATGCCTTATCCACTACACAGGAGCAGATCCCTACAGATGTCTTATCCACTACACAGGAGCAGATCCCTACAGATGCCTTATCCACTACACAGGAGCAGATCCCTACAGATGTCTTATCCACTACACAGGAGCAGATCCCTACAGATGTCTTATCCACTACACAGGAGCAGATCCCTACAGATGTCTTATCCACTACACAGGAGCAGATCCCTACAGATGTCTTATCCACTACACAGGAGCAGATCCCTACAGATGTCTTATCCACTACACAGGAGCAGATCCCTACAGATGCCTTATCCACTACACAGGAGCAGATCCCTACAGATGCCTTATCCACTACACAGGAGCAGATCCCTACAGATGTCTTATCCACTACACAGGAGCAGATCCCTACAGATGTCTTATCCACTACACAGGAGCAGATCCCTACAGATGTCTTATCCACTACACAGGAGCAGATCCCCTACAGATGTCTTATCCACTACACAGGAGCAGATCCCCTACAGATGTCTTATCCACTACACAGGAGCAGATCCCCTACAGATGTCTTATCCACTACACAGGAGCAGATCCCTACAGATGCCTTATCCACTACACAGGAGCAGATCCCTACAGATATCTTATCCACTACACAGGAGCAGATCCCTACAGATGTCTTATCCACTACACAGGAGCAGATCCCTACAGATGTCTTATCCACTACACAGGAGCAGATCCCCTACAGATGTCTTATCCACTACACAGGAGCAGATCCCCTACAGATGTCTTATCCACTACACAGGAGCAGATCCCTACAGATGTCTTATCCTCTACACAGGAGCAGATCCCTACAGATGTCTTATCCACTACACAGGAGCAGATCCCTACAGATGCCTTATCCACTACACAGGAGCAGATCCCTACAGATGTCTTATCCTCTACACAGGAGCAGATCCCCTACAGATGTCTTATCCACTACACAGGAGCAGATCCCTACAGATGTCTTATCCTCTACACAGGAGCAGATCCCTACAGATGTCTTATCCACTACACAGGAGCAGATCCCTACAGATGTCTTATCCACTACACAGGAGCAGATCCCCTACAGATGTCTTATCCTCTACACAGGAGCAGATCCCTACAGATGTCTTATCCTCTACACAGGAGCAGATCCCTACAGATGTCTTATCCACTACACAGGAGCAGATCCCTACAGATGTCTTATCCACTACACAGGAGCAGATCCCTACAGATGTCTTATCCACTACACAGGAGCAGATCCCTACAGATGTCTTATCCACTACACAGGAGCAGATCCCTACAGATGTCTTATCCTCTACACAGGAGCAGATCCCTACAGATGTCTTATCCACTACACAGGAGCAGATCCCTACAGATGTCTTATCCACTACACAGGAGCAGATCCCCTACAGATGTCTTATCCACTACACAGGAGCAGATCCCCTACAGATGTCTTATCCTCTACACAGGAGCAGATCCCTACAGATGTCTTATCCTCTACACAGGAGCAGATCCCTACAGATGTCTTATCCTCTACACAGGAGCAGATCCCTACAGATATCTTATCCACTACACAGGAGCAGATCCCTACAGATGTCTTATCCACTACACAGGAGCAGATCCCTACAGATGTCTTATCCACTACACAGGAGCAGATCCCCTACAGATGTCTTATCCACTACACAGGAGCAGATCCCTACAGATATCTTATCCACTACACAGGAGCAGATCCCTACAGATGTCTTATCCACTACACAGGAGCAGATCCCCTACAGATGTCTTATCCACTACACAGGAGCAGATCCCTACAGATGTCTTATCCACTACACAGGAGCAGATCCCTACAGATGTCTTATCCACTACACAGGAGCAGATCCCTACAGATGTCTTATCCACTACACAGGAGCAGATCCCTACAGATGTCTTATCCACTACACAGGAGCAGATCCCTACAGATGTCTTATCCACTACACAGGAGCAGATCCCTACAGATGTCTTATCCACTACACAGGAGCAGATCCCTACAGATATCTTATCCACTACACAGGAGCAGATCCCTACAGATGTCTTATCCACTACACAGGAGCAGATCCCTACAGATGTCTTATCCACTACACAGGAGCAGATCCCTACAGATGTCTTATCCACTACACAGGAGCAGATCCCTACAGATGTCTTATCCACTACACAGGAGCAGATCCCTACAGATGTCTTATCCACTACACAGGAGCAGATCCCTACAGATGTCTTATCCACTACACAGGAGCAGATCCCTACAGATGTCTTATCCACTACACAGGAGCAGATCCCCTACAGATGTCTTATCCACTACACAGGAGCAGATCACCTACAGATATCTTATCCACTACACAGGAGCAGATCCCTACAGATGTCTTATCCACTACACAGGAGCAGATCCCCTACAGATGTCTTATCCACTACACAGGAGCAGATCCCTACAGATATCTTATCCTCTACACAGGAGCAGATCCCTACAGATGTCTTATCCACTACACAGGAGCAGATCCCTACAGATGTCTTATCCACTACACAGGAGCAGATCCCTACAGATATCTTATCCTCTACACAGGAGCAGATCACCTACAGATGTCTTATCCACTACACAGGAGCAGATCCCTACAGATGTCTTATCCACTACACAGGAGCAGATCCCCTACAGATGTCTTATCCACTACACAGGAGCAGATCACCTACAGATATCTTATCCACTACACAGGAGCAGATCCCTACAGATGTCTTATCCACTACACAGGAGCAGATCCCTACAGATGTCTTATCCTCTACACAGGAGCAGATCCCCTACAGATGTCTTATCCTCTACACAGGAGCAGATCCCTACAGATGTCTTATCCACTACACAGGAGCAGATCCCTACAGATGTCTTATCCACTACACAGGAGCAGATCCCTACAGATATCTTATCCTCTACACAGGAGCAGATCACCTACAGATGTCTTACCTGCTTCTCAGTGTTGAAGGAGTGAAAGTTGTAGTCATAGGTCAGCTCAGTACCGGCCATCATGTCCTTCAGGGCGTACAATCCAATCCGATAAACCCCGTTCACAGACCTGGGCAGTCAATCAGTAATTTATGTAATTTACTGTACAAGCCAAACGTGATAAACAAGAGTAGACCCCCGCACCCTGCTCACCACTTCTGCATTTCGCAGTTGGGATCACAGCTATGGTTGATGAATCGTGCTTCGTTGCCCATGCGGTAGCTGTCGATAACCATGCCACTGTCCAAGCTGAGGCAGTAGTGATCACTGTGGTTGTGATACTGCTCAATCATTCGGTTCCTGATTAACAGTAAGAATCTTAATGTTACTACTACTCCCATCATTCCTCTATAATGTAATACTGCCCTTGGAGACCCCGAGTTACCTGAACTCTTGCTCGCTCACCACCTCGCCCAGATACTCAATGATGAACTGTGAGGCCTTCAGCGGCTCCTTAGTGCGAATGCCCCATCCTTTGCCCTCAGCCCGGAAGCGCTCCAGGCACTGCACCCACTCATGTCTCTGGATCCGTTGGTTGGCACACTGCTCTCCACATGGACAAGTGTTGGGGGAGCACTCCGCAAAAATCATTCTAAAAGGGAAGCAGAGAGAGTTATGTAAGCACAAAGCTCTTCTTGAGAAACCCACGTGGAGCACATGACGGAAGCCCACCGGTTCAGACAGTCCTCAGCACAGCCCTGCTCTTCCATGTTCTCCGACCTCTTACAGTTACAGGTGGTGGCCTCATATCCCGACAGGGGTTTCACATCCACGTAGACATCTACAACGAGAGGTGACAACACGGAGGATGATCAGGCACACAGTAATGTAGCAATGATCAGGCACACAGCAATGTAGCAGTGATCAGGCACACAGTGCTGTAGGAGTGATCGGGCACACAGTGATGTAGTAGTGATCGGGCACACAGTGATGTACTAGTGACCAGGCACACAGTGATGTAGTAGTGATCAGGCACACAGTGATGTACTAGTGACCAGGCACACAGTGACGTAGAAGTGATCAGGCACACAGTGATGTAGTAGTGACCAGGCACACAGTAATGTACTAGTGACCAGGCACACAGTGACGTAGAAGTGATCAGGCACACAGTGATGTAGTAGTGACCAGGCACACAGTAATGTACTAGTGACCAGGCACACAGTGACGTAGAAGTGATCAGGCACACAGTGATGTAGTAGTGACCAGGCACACAGTAATGTACTAGTGACCAGGCACACAGCGACGTAGAAGTGATCAGGCACACAGTGATTTAGTAGTGACCAGGCACACAGTGATGTAGTAGTGATCAGGCACACAGTGACGTAGAAGTGACCAGGCACACAGTGATTTAGTAGTGACCAGGCACAGTGACGTAGAAGTGATCAGGCACACAGTGACGTAGCAGTGATCAGGCACACAGTGACGTAGAAGAAATCAGGCACACAGTGATTTAGTAGTGACCATGCACATATTAATGTACTAGTGATCAGGCACACAGTGATGTACTAGTGATCAGGCACACAGTGATGTACTAGTGACCAGGCACACAGTGATGTAGCAGTGATCAGGCACACAGTGATGTAGCAGTGATCAGGCACACAGTGATGTAGCAGTGATCAGGCACACAGTGATGTACTAGTGACCAGGCACACAGTGATGTACTAGTGACCAGGCACACAGTGATGTACTAGTGACCAGGCACACAGTGATGTAGCAGTGATGTAGCAGTGATCAGGCACACAGTGATGTAGCAGTGATCAGGCACACAGTGATGTACTAGTGACCAGGCACACAGTGATGTAGCAGTGACCATGCACATATTAATGTAGCAGTGACCAGGCACACAGTTATGTACTAGTGATCAGGCACACAGTGATGTAGCAGTGACCAGGCACACAGTGATGTAGCAGTGATGTAGCAGTGATCAGGCACACAGTGATGTAGCAGTGATCAGGCACACAGTGATGTACTAGTGACCAGGCACACAGTGATGTAGCAGTGACCATGCACATATTAATGTAGCAGTGACCAGGCACACAGTTATGTACTAGTGATCAGGCACACAGTGATGTAGCAGTGACCATGCACATATTAATGTAGAAGTAGTGCGGTGGGAAGAACAGAAACTCAGGCACTGCGATACTAAGCTGGGCGAGTAGAGGTGGACATGCAGCAACTGAACTATGTCTTGGTAGACTGTAGCGGTGGTGCTCAGCTGTGACACGGAAATATAATGTAGCAAGAAGACAAGAGACAATGGACGGCACTCACCATGCAGGTAACTTCTTTATTTAGCCAGGCATCGGGTGTAATACACAGCCGGGGGAGGCGTGGGGAAGGGAGGACGCCGGGACAATTGTTTTGTGCGCCTCGCGCACTTTTGGGACATCACGGCTCTCATTTATGGAGCCGGCGCCGCAGGTTGCTAAGTGACGCACAGCGTCAGCGAGTCACGTGACGGTCACGAGACCAACAGGTCGCCTGTGTAAACAATGGTCACGCGACAGTCACATGATCCACGACATAACATAGCCATAAACAAAGGGGAAAGAACCAACGGGAAGTACTGCTGACCATGAACAAAGAACAAATAAAGTAAGTGCATAATCATAAAGAAGCACTGTATTCATTCCTGTCATTAAGACCCAGTGCTCCCACCGCACCGAGTTTCGCGGTCCAGCGGGCCTCCTTCCTGAGAAGGATGCGGGCGCGATCGCCCCCGAACTCGGGTGGGGGCACTCTCTCTAAGCCACAAAATTTCAAACCATCACAGTTACCAGAATGTACCTCATTCATATGTTGGATAAGACGGGGTGCCCCAGAGCCGGTTCTAACAGAGCGGACATGCTCTTGGAACCGGATCTGGAGCTGCCTAACAGTCCTTCCAACATAGAATCTGCCACATGGGCAGACAAGGGCGTAAACAGTGAATGGAGTCCTACAAGTTATTAAATCATGTACATGGTGGAGACAACCTCCCAGTTGGATGTGATTACCGGGGAGCATGTGTGCACAGTGTGGTAAAGTGCCACATGGGTGATTTCCTGAAGGAAACCTACTGGAAAGCCAGTTACGTTTAAGCTGTGGGGCTTTTTTACTCTGGCTGGATTTTTTTTTAGTGTCACCGAGGGTGACATTTTTCCTAAAGGTAATCAGGGGGGGGGGGGGGGGGGGGACTGGCTAGTAGCATCAGACAAATCGTTGTCCGACTCCAACAAGAACCAGTTGCGGCGGATGGCACTAGCCACATTGTGGTTCATGTTGGAGTTGGCCAACGAGAAAGTAAACCGTTTTACACTTTCCTTTGCTTGGGGGTTCTTCATTAATACATTTTTTGGTCTTATTGTAATGCCTAATTGTAGCCTGCCTCTACTATACTAGAGGGATATTGGCGCTGTCTAAGTCTAGTTTTCAAATCGTTGGCCTGTGCTTCAAATGCTTTGGGGGTCACTGTTAATTCGCTTTAGGCGAAGGAACTAAGAATAAGGTATGCTTCTTTTGATGTGAGGGGGGGGTGGGAGCTCTGGAAGTGAAGCAAAGTGTTGCGTGCAGTGGCTTTGCGGAACCCTTCGGTGACTAGATTGCCATCTGACACACGAAGCTTCACATCCAGAAACCCGAGCTCCTCACCCCCCGAACACTGCAGTGAAAAGCATGTTCTCAGTATTACCCTGGTTAAGGTAGGTGACAAATTCAAGGAAGCGGGCTTCTCTAGAGTCCCAGATGACAAGCACATCATCGACGTACCTGCAAAAAAATCTAATACCCTGATGAAGGGGTTAGAAGGGGAGAAGACATAGCGGCGTTCAAAGACGGCTAAGAACAGATTGGCATAAGTACAGGAGACCGGCGTGCCCATAGCAGTGCCGGTCTCCTGTCTATACCAATCATCACTGTCTCTGAACTCATTATGGAGTTAAAATGAACCTCAGTGCCTCACACAAAAAAGAAATGAAATCCTCCGATTTCTCGGTTTCCGATAGAAACTCTCTTATAGTCTGTATACCCGCATCGTGAGGGATGCGAGTATACAGGCTTTCGACGTCCCCAGACGCCAGTCTGTATGAGGGCTGGAACTCAAAATCACATAATTGTGTAAGCAAGTCACCAGTGTCTTTTATGTAAGTAGAGGTACTAACCAACAGTGGTTTAAGAAGCCACTCAATATAGTGGGATAGGTGTTCAGTCGCAGAGCCGATCCCCGCCACAATAGGGCGTCGGCTCTGCGACTTATGGACTTTAGGTAGGTAATACCACTCAGGGTGGGATGGAGCAGCAGGGAACAATTTCTCTGCTGTTTTCTGGGAAATTAACCCTTGCTCACTACTACACCGCAGAAATGTTTTCAATTGCTTCATGTTTTTTTCTAGGGGGTTAGACGGAAGAAGACGATAGGTAGAGGAATCCCCTAACAAACGCTTCTTTTCTTGTTCATAGGCCTCAGTGGTCAACACGACTGTGCTACCCCCCTTATCGGCCTTGACGATTTTAAGATCTGGCCTAGATTTGAACCATTTCATAGCTCTCTGTTCCCCCTCCGATAGGTTGCTCACAGTGGGTGGGTAAACCAAGGCCTTCACATCCCTGCAAACGGCCCGGGTAAAGAGGTCAATAGGACTTCCTGCCGGGGGTTGGAGGGGAAAATCTTTAAGGGTTACCGCCCCTAAAAGGAGATATCCCATCGGGGGGGGGGGGGGGGGAAGGGAGTGTCTCGGTGTCATTTGCTAATACGCATAAAGTGTCTAAGATTAGCCTATCTTGTGGGGTAATGTTCAATATGGGTGAAAACCCTAGTGGACCTATGTAAGCTGGTGTCTCGGCTTCCCCAAGGACTGTAGAACTGGTGGTTGCTGGTGATTTATTGTACAATTTATGTAAACCCATTTTTCTTGTGGACTTGTACTGGTCCACTTCAAATTGGGTATAATCGAACGGTTGGCATAAGCCAAAATTCAACCCTTTAGAAAGGAGTGACATGCACTCGTCTGTAAGGGGAACGTCAGTGAGGTTCCGTCAACAGAGTTTCCTCTACTCCCTCCAAGTGACCTCTTTTCGTTTCACTGGGAGTCCTGGACCGCTTCTTCTTTCCTCTGCCCCTCCTGATCTTCCTCCTAAAGGGGTAGGACCGCAGGGATGAGAAGCACGGCTAGTTTGGGAATCGTCTGACTGGGTAGCATCCGACTCAGAAGTTCAATAATCCGGAGGTTGTCTCCTTGGATTTTTGCGTCGGCGACCCTGA
Source organism: Hyla sarda (assembly GCF_029499605.1). Taxonomy (NCBI): domain Eukaryota; kingdom Metazoa; phylum Chordata; class Amphibia; order Anura; family Hylidae; genus Hyla; species Hyla sarda. The sequence continues at coordinate 73,282 of NW_026610801.1, forward strand.
AAGTTCTTCGGCCTTCTATTTTGGCGTTTGGTGTTCCAAGTAAAGATTTGTGCGCTATCGTAATCCGCCTTATCCATCATGAATTTTTCCCGCTTCCGTTCTTTAATGTCAGCCTGGGTGACCAACAATTTTTTGTCATGAAAAAAGCAGCGGCAGCTGACTCATTCACTCTAGTCTTGTATTCAGTTTTGGTTTTACATAACTCCACTGTAGTTGCGGCATGGTCTGCCTGACTCTTTTTTTAAGACTAGTCTGTTGAGGTTGTTGGCATGTACCATGTGGGCGAGTTCCCATTCTCTGAAGAACTCTGGATCATCCTGGTACTGAGAAGGGGGTTTAAACATTCTTAAGCCCCTTGGAGCTCTGGCACTAGTCAAATATGACTGTAATGAATTAGTGGTCCAGAACAGGCGACACTCTTTATCCGCTAAGCTGGTAATGCGGTGCTCAAGTGTTCTGACTCCCATGATGGTAAGCTGGTCCTTGGTGTTACAAGCCAGAAAATAGTCCTCCGCTTCCTCTCTCCCAGCCTGCATGCCTGGTTCAGGTACATGTTCTGTGCTATGTGTGTCCATATCCATGTAAACAAGGGGTCCACCAACAGCTTCTCTAACGCGTGCTCAGGAGGGAAGAACGGAAACTCCGGCACTGCGAGACTAAGGTGGCGGTAGCGGTGGTGCTCAGCCGTGACACGGAAATACAATGTAGCAAGAAGACAAGAGACAATGGAGAGAGAGTTCCCCCACCCGAGTTCGGTGGCGATCACGCCCACATCCTTCTCAGGAAGGAGGCCCGCTGGATCGCGAAACTCGGTGCGGTGGGAGCACTGGGTCTTAATGACAGGAATGAATACAGTGCTTCTTTATGATTATGCACTTACTTTATTTGTTCTTTGTTCATGGTCAGCAGTACTTCCCGTTGGTTCTTTCCCCTTTGTTTATCGCTATGTTATGACGCGGATCATGTGACGGTCGCGTGACCATTGTTTACACAGGCTGCTAAGTGACCTGTTGGTCTCACTGTCACGTGACTCGCTGACGCTGTGCGTCACATAGCAACCTGCCGCGCCGGCTCCATAAATGAGAGCCGTGACGTCCCAGGCTGTGTATCCGGTTTGAAAAAGTGCGCGAGGCGCATGAAACAATTGTCCCGGCGTCCTCCCTTCCCCACGCCTCCCCCGGCTGTGTATTACACCTGATGCCTGGCTGAATAAAGAAGTTACCTGCATGGTGAGTGCCGTCCATTGTCTCTTGTCTTCTTGCTACATTAATGTAGAAGTGATCATGCACACAATGATGTAGCAGTGACCGGGCAGACAGTAAAGTAGAAGTTATCACGCACACAGTGATGTAGAGGATCATGCACACAGTGATATAGTAGTTACCAGGCACACAGTGATATAGTAGTTACCAGGCACACAGTGATGTAGTAGTGACCAGGCACACAGTGATGTAGAGGATCATGCACACAGTGATATAGTAGTTACCAGGCACACAGTGATATAGTAGTTACCAGGCACACAGTGATATAGTAGTTACCAGGCACACAGTGATGTAGTAGTGATCATGCCCACAGTGATGTAGTAGTGACCAGGCCCACAGTGATGTAGTAGTGATCAAGCCCACAGTGATGTAGAAGTGATCAGGCACACAGTGATATAGTAGTGATCAGGCACACAGTGATGTAGAAGTGACCAGGCACACAGTGATGTAGTAGTGACCAGGCCCACAGTGATGTAGTAGTGACCAGGCCCACAGTGATGTAGTAGTGACCAGGCCCACAGTGATGTAGTAGTGACCAGGCCCACAGTGATGTAGTAGTGATCATGCCCACAGTGATGTAGTAGTGATCATGCCCACAGTGATGTAGTAGTGATCATGCCCACAGTGATGTAGAAGTGACCAGGCACACAGTGATGTAGTAGTGATCAGGCACAGTGATGTAGTAGTGACCAGGCACACAGTGATGTAGTAGTGACCATGCACACAGTGATGTAGTAGTGACCATGCACACAGTGATGTAGTAGTGATCAGGCACACAGTGATGTAGTAGTGATCAGGCACACAGTGATGTAGTAGTGATCAGGCACACAGTGATGTAGTAGTGATCAGGCACACAGTGATGTAGTAGTGACCAGGCACACAGTGATGTAGTAGTGACCAGGCACACAGTGATGTAGTAGTGACCAGGCACACAGTGATGTAGTAGTGACCAGGCACACAGTGATGTAGTAGTGACCAGGCACACAGTGATGTAGTAGTGACCAGGCACACAGTGATGTAGGAGTGACCAGGCACACAGTGATGTAGGAGTGACCAGGCACACAGTGATGTAGGAGTGACCAGGCACACAGTGATGTAGGAGTGACCAGGCACACAGTGATGTAGGAGTGACCAGGCACACAGTGATGTAGGAGTGACCAGGCACACAGTGATGTAGGAGTGACCAGGCACACAGTGATGTAGGAGTGACCAGGCACACAGTGATGTAGGAGTGACCAGGCACACAGTGATGTAGGAGTGATCAGGCACACAGTGATGTAGGAGTGATCAGGCACACAGTGATGCAGTTTGATTAGGCTCACAGTAATTTAGCAGTGATGTAGAAGTGATCAGGCACCCAGTGATGTAGAAGTGATCAGGCACACAGTGATGTAGCGGTGATCAAGCACACAGTGATGTAGCGGTGATCAAGCACACAGTGATGTAGCGGTGATCAAGCACACAGTGATGTAGCGGTGATTAAGCACACAGTGATGTAGCGGTGATCAAGCACACAGTGATGTAGTAGTGATCAAGCACACAGTCATTTGGCAGTGATGTAGTAGTGATCAGGCACACAGAGATGTAACAGTGCGGTGGGGGGGTGGAAAGGATAAGGATGGTGCACACTTACTGGAACGTATCTTCTTGTAGAGTGGAACATCTGGCTTCTTGTACAACTACAAGAGAACATGGGGACATGTAAGCGAGCGCAGGTCAAAAGTGACCCCCCCCCAAGGCCCCTCACCCCCCTAAGGAACTTACCTGATTATGCTTCCACTGCCACAGAATGTCATACGGCAGCTGAAAGTCACTCCGCTTGTGTCGCAGATACTTCCCTAAAACACAAGAGCAGACACCATGTTGGTCCCAACAGTGATGGCTGCCATCCACCTCTACCATTCAGCAGTCTCATCGTGGGCCTGGATAAGGCCGGGGAAGGAAATATTAAGCTTCCGAGTGATTCCCACTTTGCCCTGAGTTAAGACATCTCAGTTCTTGGCAGGTTCCAGGAAACAGCTCTATGTGCTGGGAATCGGCATTTTCTGGGATGACCTCACTGACTATAACAAAGGGCTCATTGAGCAGAGGTGGAAGAGTGCCAGGGGAGCACACAGCCGATACTCTCATCAGACACCCGCAACCCAGAATAGAAAGTGCGAGCAGCTGCACCGGGACCAGGGCTGGAGTCTGCCCCTAACTGCTTGAGAAGAGATGGGCCACACCGTAAGGATGAGCTGCAATGTGTGCCATGACAACACTCACCGATGTGTATAGGAGCCGGCAGGAGCCCGTATTCATGCTCACGGGGGATGTACTCCAGCTTCTCCTTCTTCAGCTGCATCAGGCGACTCTTTGGGCTGCAGAACAAGGAAAGAAGACATTAGAAGTAACACACTGAAGCGCCACATCAGAAGTTTAAAGAACTTTGATGGAAAATGGCAGCTACAGTCCAAGAAAAAAAAACAATTTACACAGCTGACTGACACAGTGATAAAGAGGATCTGTCACTATGAGATCAAGACATATCCAGGACTGACACAGTGATAAAGAGGACTTGTCACTATGAGATCAAGTCATATCCAGGACTGACACAGTGATAAAGAGGACCTGTCACTATGAGATCAAGACATATCCAGGACTGACACAGTGATAAAGAGGATCTGTCACTATGAGATCAAGACATATCCAGGACTGACACAGTGATAAAGAGGATCTGTCACTATGAGATCGAGTCATATCCAGGACTGACACAGTGATAAAGAGGATCTGTCACTATGAGATCGAGTCATATCCAGGACTGACACAGTGATAAAGAGGATCTGTCACTATGAGATCAAGACATATCCAGGACTGACACAGTGATAAAGAGGATCTGTCACTATGAGATCGAGTCATATCCAGGACTGACACAGTGATAAAGAGGATCTGTCACTATGAGATCGAGTCATATCCAGGACTGACACAGTGATAAAGAGGACCTGTCACTATGAGATCGAGCCATATCCAGGACTGACACAGTGATAAAGAGGATCTGTCACTATGAGATCAAGTCATATCCAGGACTGACACAGTGATAAAGAGGACCTGTCACTATGAGATCGAGTCATATCCAGGACTGACACAGTGATAAAGAGGATCTGTCACTATGAGATCGAGTCATATCCAGGACTGACACAGTGATAAAGAGGACCTGTCACTATGAGATCGAGTCTTCTCCAGGACTGACACAGTGATAAAGAGGATCTGTCACTATGAGATCAAGACATATCCAGGACTGACACAGTGATAAAGAGGACCTGTCACTATGAGATCAAGACATATCTAGGACTGACACAGTGATAAAGAGGATCTGTCACTATGAGATCGAGTCATATCCAGGACTGACACAGTGATAGAGGACCTGTCACTATGAGATCAAGACATATCCAGGACTGACACAGTGATAAAGAGGATCTGTCACTATGAGATCGAGTCATATCCAGGACTGACACAGTGATAGAGGACCTGTCACTATGAGATCGAGCCATATCCAGGACTGACACAGTGATAAAGAGGATCTGTCACTATGAGATCAAGACATATCCAGGACTGACACAGTGATAAAGAGGATCTGTCACTATGAGATCGAGTCTTCTCCAGGACTGACACAGTGATAAATAGGATCTGTCACTATGAGATCGAGTCTTATCCAGGACTGACACAGTGATAAAGAGGATCTGTCACTATGAGATCAAGACATATCCAGGACTGACACAGTGATAAAGAGGATCTGTCACTATGAGATCGAGTCATATCCAGGACTGACACAGTGATAAAGAGGAGCTGTCACTATGAGATCGAGCCATATCCAGGACTGACACAGTGATAAAGAGGATCTGTCACTATGAGATCGAGTCTTCTCCAGGACTGACACAGTGATAAAGAGGATCTGTCACTATGAGATCGAGCCATATCCAGGACTGACACAGTGATAAAGAGGATCTGTCACTATGAGATCGAGTCATATCCAGGACTGACACAGTGATAAAGAGGACCTGTCACTATGAGATCGAGTCATATCCAGGACTGACACAGTGATAAAGAGGATCTGTCACTATGAGATCGAGCCATATCCAGGACTGACACAATGATAAAGAGGATCTGTCACTAAGAGATCGAGCCATATCCAGGACTGACACAGTGATAAAGAGGATCTGTCACTATGAGATCGAGTCATATCCAGGACTGACACAGTGATAAAGAGGATCTGTCACTATGAGATCGAGCCATATCCAGGACTGACACAATGATAAATAGGACCTGTCACTATGAGATCAAGACATATCCAGGACTGACACAGTGATAAAGAGGACCTGTCACTATGAGATCGAGTCATATCCAGGACTGACACAGTGATAAAGAGGATCTGTCACTATGAGATCAAGTCATATCCAGGACTGACACGGTGATAAAGAGGACCTGTCACTATGAGATTGAGCCATATCCAGGACTGACACAGTGATAAAGAGGATCTGTCACTATGAGATCAAGTCATATCCAGGACTGACACAGTGATAAAGAGGACCTGTCACTATGAGATCAAGACATATCCAGGACTGACACAGTGATAAAGAGGACCTGTCACTATGAGATCGAGTCATATCCAGGACTGACACAGTGATAAAGAGGATCTGTCACTATGAGATCAAGTCATATCCAGGACTGACACAGTGATAAAGAGGATCTGTCACTATGAGATCGAGTCATATCCAGGACTGACACAGTGGTAAAGAGGATCTGTCACTATGAGATCGAGTCATATCCAGGACTGACACAGTGATAAAGAGGATCTGTCACTATGAGATCGAGTCATATCCAGGACTGACACAGTGATAGAGGACCTGTCACTATGAGATCAAGACATATCCAGGACTGACACAGTGATAAAGAGGACCTGTCACTATGAGATCGAGTCTTCTCCAGGACTGACACAGTGATAAATAGGATCTGTCACTATGAGATCGAGTCTTATCCAGGACTGACACAGTGATAAAGAGGATCTGTCACTATGAGATCAAGACATATCCAGGACTGACACAGTGATAAAGAGGACCTGTCACTATGAGATCGAGCCATATCCAGGACTGACACAGTGATAAAGAGGATCTGTCACTATGAGATAGAGTCATATCCAGGACTGACACAGTGATAAAGAGGATCTGTCACTATGAGATCGAGTCATATCCAGGACTGACACAGTGATAAAGAGGACCTGTCACTATGAGATCGAGCCATGTCCAGGACTGACACGGTGATAAAGAGGATCTGTCACTAAGAGATCGAGCCATATCCAGGACTGACACAGTGATAAAGAGGACCTGTCACTAAGAGATTGAGCCATATCCAGGACTGACACAGTGATAAAGAGGATCTGTCACTATGAGATCGAGCCATATCCAGGACTGACACAGTGATATAGAGGATCTGTCACTATGAGATCGAGTCATATCCAGGACTGACACAGTGATAAAGAGGATCTGTCACTATGAGATCGAGCCATATCCAGGACTGACACAATGATAAAGAGGACCTGTCACTATGAGATCGAGTCATATCCAGGACTGACACAGTGATAAAGAGGATCTGTCACTATGAGATCGAGCCATATCCAGGACTGACACAGTGATAAAGAGGATCTGTCACTATGAGATCGAGTCATATCCAGGACTGACACAGTGATAAAGAGGACCTGTCACTATGAGATCGAGTCATATCCAGGACTGACACAGTGATAAAGAGGATCTGTCACTATGAGATCGAGCCATATCCAGGACTGACACAATGATAAAGAGGATCTGTCACTAAGAGATCGAGCCATATCCAGGACTGACACAGTGATAAAGAGGATCTGTCACTATGAGATCGAGTCATATCCAGGACTGACACAGTGATAAAGAGGATCTGTCACTATGAGATCGAGCCATATCCAGGACTGACACAATGATAAATAGGACCTGTCACTATGAGATCAAGACATATCCAGGACTGACACAGTGATAAAGAGGGCCTGTCACTATGAGATCGAGTCATATCCAGGACTGACACAGTGATAAAGAGGATCTGTCACTATGAGATCAAGTCATATCCAGGACTGACACGGTGATAAAGAGGACCTGTCACTATGAGATTGAGCCATATCCAGGACTGACACAGTGATAAAGAGGATCTGTCACTATGAGATCAAGTCATATCCAGGACTGACACAGTGATAAAGAGGACCTGTCACTATGAGATCAAGACATATCCAGGACTGACACAGTGATAAAGAGGACCTGTCACTATGAGATCGAGTCATATCCAGGACTGACACAGTGGTAAAGAGGATCTGTCACTATGAGATCGAGTCATATCCAGGACTGACACAGTGATAAAGAGGATCTGTCACTATGAGATCGAGTCATATCCAGGACTGACACAGTGATAAAGAGGATCTGTCACTATGAGATCAAGTCATATCCAGGACTGACACAGTGATAAAGAGGACCTGTCACTATGAGATCAAGTCATATCCAGGACTGACACAGTGATAAAGAGGACCTGTCACTATGAGATCGAGTCATATCCAGGACTGACACAGTGATAAAGAGGATCTGTCACTATGAGATCAAGTCATATCCAGGACTGACACATTGATAAAGAGGACCTGTCACTATGAGATCGAGTCATATCCAGGACTGACACAGTGATAAAGAGGATCTGTCACTATGAGATCGAGTCATATCCAGGACTGACACAGTGATAGAGGACCTGTCACTATGAGATCAAGACATATCCAGGACTGACACAGTGATAAAGAGGACCTGTCACTATGAGATCGAGTCTTCTCCAGGACTGACACAGTGATAAATAGGATCTGTCACTATGAGATCGAGTCTTATCCAGGACTGACACAGTGATAAAGAGGATCTGTCACTATGAGATCAAGACATATCCAGGACTGACACAGTGATAAAGAGGACCTGTCACTATGAGATCGAGCCATATCCAGGACTGACACAGTGATAAAGAGGATCTGTCACTATGAGATAGAGTCATATCCAGGACTGACACAGTGATAAAGAGGACCTGTCACTATGAGATCAAGACATATCCAGGACTGACACAGTGATAAAGAGGATCTGTCACTATGAGATCGAGCCATATCCAAAGATTACATTTGGCTTTTTGTTATGACAATGTCTCACCTACAGAACTGACATACGGGTAAGAAGGTACAATAAATATAAAATCTAGCGCAAGCTCAATACGATGTGTCTTTATTTAGTAGTTACAAAAACATGATGCCATGATTAAGGCCACAAATCGGGGCCCGAAATGCTTCACCTGTGCACAGTTTGTTTTTGTAACTACTAAATAAAGACGCATCGTATTGAGCCTGCGCTGGACATTTTCTTTCTTCACTCTGTGCATATTGGGGGATGAAGCTCCGGTCCTATCAGAGTCGTAAATTAGAGGCATAGTAGGTGAGCTGATAATTCTATTACTAGAGAATAAATATAAAATGTATAGAAATGAAAGACTCCCTTGAACATTAACAAAGTGAATCATGGGGTGGGAATAAGGCACTGAAAACGTCATCTTCTCAGACACACCGAGACCCCACCCATGTCGTGGCACAGCAGGGAGGCCCCATACACACTCGTTTTATGGCAGTTTGATCTCATGCTTTTTAGTTTTCATTTCTGAGAAGGGATATACAGGACTCTACTAACAAAAAAGTGTTCCGTGACCGACACCAAAACACCAGAGAAAGCTGTGATTGTTTCCGCTGGCAAAAACCATAAACTCACAACTACACATAAAAATAATAATAAAAGGGACAGAAAGGAGAAAACCCAGAAATGCAACTACAATGTTATGAACGCCATTGTGGTTTGGGCATTAGATATGGATTCTAGATGTGGTAGAACCTGTCCACCTCAGTAGGTTGGGCACTGATCATTACTCACTCCGTGGTTTTATAGACATCAGAGAAGAGGCCGGCCTTCTGGAATTTCTTCTTAGGAGGACGAGCCACCTTCTTCTCTCGCTGCACAAGTGACGGCATGTAACAGGATCTAACAGGATCACACACATCACGGTTCAGGTCAGCACCAATAAGAGAGGAAACGTCCCCAAGGTGAAGCTCAGCCACACTGCAAAGGACAAGGAATATTACAAGACCAAGTATTATGTCTATGGCCACACACGAAGTGGGACCCACAATCCTCTGTACCTGGCGCTGGTTTCTTTCTCTTCATCTGTTCTCTGCCTTTTCTTCACTTGCTTCTCCATTTCATGATACTTCCTCTTCCACCCTTTGCGATGCTCGGTCTCCAGACTCACGCCTTGCACTACGGCTTCAATGACATCAGTAACCGTGTCGGCCCTGGGGCCACCTTCTCGCTCCCTGACCCCTCGGGAGAGCAGCTGCAGAGGGATGGCCTCCTCCAGTGGGTACTTTCGGGGTCTCCCAGGCCTTCTCTTCACGATGTTGTTTCCGGTTCGTGACTGTCTCTGCAGTTTCTTGGCTTTCAGGATCTTATTGACGTGATCCAGGTTCTTCTTGGAGGCCAGGATCTTATTGTAGTTGTACATTCTCCGTGCTTGCTTGTGTATGGCCTCCACCACGCTTCTCTTCAGGTTATGACTGGAGGAGTTGCTGGGCAGCCGGTTGGAAGACACTCCTAAACTAGCTATCAATGGTTCCAGGGGTGCAGAGTCTGCCTTGCCCTGGTTCTTCTCCCGGCTGAGTCCTCTCGCTGGGCTGGAGGAGGCAGACACAGAGGAGTTAGCAGCAAGGACACTGTCCACTGCCTTGTCCAGTGCACTCTGCTTCTCCCCATAGCTGTTCCGCTGTAGCAAGCAATCCACCGACTCTTCACTCGTAGAGCCATGTTTTGTGCCTCGCAATGGGACCCCGACGACTGCAAGGATAAGAAAGGCAGATCCATTACATACGGGCATGACAAAACAGAAAGAACAGTGATAATAAGAACAGGACACTGTAACTGTACTGGGCATCTGCATCCTGCACTGTGGGGACTGTATGATGTCAGAAAAAAAAGTATATCCTGTCTATACCTGCAGTGTCAGACACAACCACAGACAAAGGAAGCGCTGTCTTCTTATCTAATCTCTATTTTACTATACAGGCAATTATTCATATACTCAAAAACTACAATTGCCCAAAGAGTGGCCTCACCTATATGAGCCCATGCAGCAGTCTCTCCTGTGCAGAGACCGATACAATGTACCAGGGAGGATATATATATATATATATATATATATATATATAGATGCAAATCAAAAAATGTTGCAGTATCTTGTAATATTTTTTATTAATTATCTTCAATAATTTTTTATTGGCCGAACAGAATTTTTTAGAGACAAGCTTTCGGGATTCCTCCATTTATCAAGTATTTGCTTTGGACTTGATAAAGGGAGGAATCCCGAAAGCTTCTCTACAAAATTCTGTTAGTCCAATAAAAAAGGTCATTACAAGATACTGCAACATTTTATGATTTGCATCTGCATCGCAGGACTAATACGGCTACTCAAATTTACTATATATATATTTATTTATATATTTATATATAGATACTAAAAAAAGAGGGAAACTATTTGCCTGTGCTACCTTTTGTTATTGTTTTGGATCTAGGTCCATTTTGCCGGTTTGATACTTTTGTTCTATGTTTATTACAATAAAAACTATTAATGAGAAAAAGGGAAACAAAAAACGTAACAATAAAGTTGTGAATCCACCATTCTGCAGTGCCTGAGCTCTATAGGAAGAGGGCACTATAGTCCAGAGGCCCTTCCTGGTTACTTAGGCTAGGTTCACACAGCCGTTGTCTCCCGTTCCGCTATCCTCCCCTCATTGCTGCTAAATGAACCATACTAACAAACTATGCAAACTGATGCAAAAGGATTCCATTAAGTGACATCTTGTTGCATCAGTTCTTAATCTGTTTATTGTCCATTTATATTTTTGTCTGCCTACTTCCTAGTTGATCACCCCTATTGAGTATGCCCAGAAGTATAAAGGGATCAAAAACTGATTGGAAAAAACGGGTGCAAACAGACATTATAGCAGTGATATTTTGCTGTAAAATTTTATTAATTACATTTTTTTCCCCTCCCAGGCGCCGCAGGGGGGAGGGAAGTTTGTGTGCGCTGTGCATGCGCCTGAGGCTGTATCAGGTAGCGGAGCGGTGTGCATACAGGACCTGTGATGATGTCACCGTCATGTGGTCAGTCACATGGAGGAGGAGGAGTCACATGATCAGAGGCTGCTGTTTAGGCCTCAGCGCCCCCCAGCGTCCCTTAGCTTCCCCCTGCGGCCCAGAGAGGGGAAGTAAGTGGAAGCTGCGCCAGGCCGGTGTAGTGACCCGTGCCCCAGCGCCCCCCTCCCTCCTGCGGCGCAGTGAATGATTTCCCTGCCGGAGCCCTGAGTCGGTGCCCTGCCGGAGAGGGGAAGAACGGGGAAGAAAAATGGCCTGCTTAAGGTACTGTACCATGTCCATCCCCCCCCCCCTCGCCCACGTCCATCCCCCCCCCCCTCGCCCACGTCCGACCCCCCCCCCCCCTCGCCCACGTCTGACCCCCCCCCCTCGTCCGACCCCCCCCCTCGCCCACGTCCGACCCCCCCCCGCCCACGTCCAACCCCCCCCCCCCCGCCCAACCCCCCCCCCTCACCCACGTCCAACCCCCCCCCCTCACCCACGTCCAACCCCCCCCTCACCCACGTCCAACCCCCCCCCCTCACCCACGTCCAACCCCCCCCCCCTCACCCACGTCCAACCCCCCCCCCTCACCCACGTCCAACCCCCCCCCCTCACCCACGTCAATCCCCCCCCCCCACTCACGTCCATTCCCCCCCCCCTCACCCACGTCCATTCCCCCCCCCCTCACCCACGTCCATCCCCCCCCCCTCACCCACGTCAATCCCCCCCCCCCTCACCCACGTCAATCCCCCCCCCTCACCCACGTCCATCCCCCCCCCTCACCCACGTCCATCCCCCCCCCCTCACCCACGTCCACCCCCCCCCCTCTCACCCACGTCCATCCAGGTCACTGAGGAAGAGCGCGCATGCGCTTGAAACGCGTATGGCCGTGGAGGGAGTCGGTTTTACTTTGTGATATATGTGCCTTTTGATACGGATAAAATAAAGCTACAACTTTTAACTGGTGCCGGATCATCGCTTGTTCTTTGACACTCCTCTACACCCCCTCTGTCACCCATGTACACTCCTCTACACCCATCTGTCACCCATGTACACTCCTCTACACCCTTCTGTCACCCATGTACACTCCTCTACACCCTTCTGTCACCCATGTACACTCCTCTACACCCCCTCTGTCACCCATGTACACTCCTCTACACCCTTCTGTCACCCATGTACACTCCTCTACACCCCCTCTGTCACCCATGTACACTCCTCTACACCCTTCTGTCACCCATGTACACTCCTCTACACCCTTCTGTCACCCATGTACACTCCTCTACACCCTTCTGTCACCCATGTACACTCCTCTACACCCTTCTGTCACCCATGTACACTCCTCTACACCCTTCTGTCACCCATGTACACTCCTCTACACCCTTCTGTCACCCATGTACACTCCTCTACACCCTTCTGTCACCCATGTACACTCCTCTACACCCCCTCTGTCACCCATGTACACTCCTCTACACCCTTCTGTCACCCATGTACACTCCTCTACACCCTTCTGTCACCCATGTATACTCCTCTACACCCCCTCTGTCACCCATGTACACTCCTCTACACCCCTCTGTCACCCATGTACACTCCTCTACACCCTTCTGTCACCCATGTACACTCCTCTACACCCTTCTGTCACCCATGTACACTCCTCTACACCCTTCTGTCACCCATGTACACTCCTCTACACCCCCTCTGTCACCCATGTACACTCCTCTACACCCCCTCTGTCACCCATGTACACTCCTCTACACCCTTCTGTCACCCATGTACACTCCTCTACACCCCCTCTGTCACCCATGTACACTCCTCTACACCCCTGTCACCCATGTACACTCCTCTACACCCCTCTGTCACCCATGTACACTCCTCTACACCCTTGTCACCCATGTACACTCCTCTACACCCTTCTGTCACCCATGTACACTCCTCTACACCCCTGTCACCCATGTACACTCATCTACACCCCTCTGTCACCCATGTACACTCCTCTACACCCTTCTGTCACCCATGTACACTCCTCTACACCCTTCTGTCACCCATGTACACTCCTCTACACCCCCTCTGTCACCCATGTACACTCCTCTACACCCCCTCTGTCACCCATGTACACTCCTCTACACCCCCTCTGTCACCCATGTACACTCCTCTACACCCTTCTGTCACCCATGTACACTCCTCTACACCCTTCTGTCACCCATGTACACTCCTCTACACCCTTCTGTCACCCATGTACACTCCTCTACACCCTTCTGTCACCCATGTACACTCCTCTACACCCCCTCTGTCACCCATGTACACTCCTCTACACCCTTCTGTCACCCATGTACACTCCTCTACACCCTTCTGTCACCCATGTACACTCCTCTACACCCTTCTGTCACCCATGTACACTCCTCTACACCCTTCTGTCACCCATGTACACTCCTCTACACCCCTCTGTCACCCATGTACACTCCTCTACACCCCTCTGTCACCCATGTACACTCCTCTACACCCCTCTGTCACCCATGTACACTCCTCTACACCCCTCTGTCACCCATGTACACTCCTCTACACCCCTCTGTCACCCATGTACACCCCTCTGTCACCCATGTACACTCCTCTACACCCTTCTGTCACCCATGTACACTCCTCTACACCCCTCTGTCACCCATGTACACTCCTCTACACCCTTCTGTCACCCATGTACACTCCTCTACACCCTTCTGTCACCCATGTACACTCCTCTACACCCCTCTGTCACCCATGTACACTCCTCTACACCCTTCTGTCACCCATGTACACTCCTCTACACCCCTCTGTCACCCATGTACACTCCTCTACACCCCTCTGTCACCCATGTACACTCCTCTACACCCCCTCTGTCACCCATGTACACTCCTCTACACCCTTCTGTCACCCATGTACACTCCTCTACACCCCCTCTGTCACCCATGTACACTCCTCTACACCCTTCTGTCACCCATGTACACTCCTCTACACCCCTGTCACCCATGTACACTCCTCTACACCCTTCTGTCACCCATGTACACTCCTCTACACCCTTCTGTCACCCATGTACACTCCTCTACACCCTTCTGTCACCCATGTACACTCCTCTACACCCTTCTGTCACCCATGTACACTCCTCTACACCCCCTCTGTCACCCATGTACACTCCTCTACACCCTTCTGTCACCCATGTACACTCCTCTACACCCTTCTGTCACCCATGTACACTCCTCTACACCCTTCTGTCACCCATGTACACTCCTCTACACCCTTCTGTCACCCATGTACACTCCTCTACACCCCTCTGTCACCCATGTACACTCCTCTACACCCCTCTGTCACCCATGTACACTCCTCTACACCCCTCTGTCACCCATGTACACTCCTCTACACCCCTCTGTCACCCATGTACACCCCTCTGTCACCCATGTACACTCCTCTACACCCTTCTGTCACCCATGTACACCCCTCTACACCCCTCTGTCACCCATGTACACTCCTCTACACCCTTCTGTCACCCATGTACACTCCTCTACACCCTTCTGTCACCCATGTACACTCCTCTACACCCCTCTGTCACCCATGTACACTCCTCTACACCCTTCTGTCACCCATGTACACTCCTCTACACCCCTCTGTCACCCATGTACACTCCTCTACACCCCTCTGTCACCCATGTACACTCCTCTACACCCCCTCTGTCACCCATGTACACTCCTCTACACCCTTCTGTCACCCATGTACACTCCTCTACACCCTTCTGTCACCCATGTACACTCCTCTACACCCGTCACCCATGTACACTCCTCTACACCCCTCTGTCACCCATGTACACTCCTCTACACCCATGTACACTCCTCTACACCCCCCCTGTCACCCATGTACACTCCTCTACACCCCCTCTGTCACCCATGTACACTCCTCTACACCCCCTCTGTCACCCATGTACACTCCTCTACACCCCCTCTGTCACCCATGTACACTCCTCTACACCCCCTCTGTCACCCATGTACACTCCTCTACACCCATGTACACCCATCTGTCACCCATGTACACTCCTCTACACCCCTTCTGTCACCCATGTACACTCCTCTACACCCATCTGTCACCCATGTACACTCCTCTACACCCCCTCTGTCACCCATGTACACTCCTCTACACCCCCTCTGTCACCCATGTACACTCCTCTACACCCCCTCTGTCACCCATGTACACTCCTCTACACCCCCTCTGTCACCCATGTACACTCCTCTACACCCCTCTGTCACCCATGTACACTCCTCTACACCCATCTGTCACCCATGTACACTCCTCTACACCCCTCTGTCACCCATGTACACCCATCTGTCACCCACGTACACTCCTCTACACCCCGTCTGTCACCCATGTACACTCCTCTACACCCCTGTCACCCATTTACACTCCTCTACACCCCTCTGTCACCCATTTACACTCCTCTACACCCCGTCTGTCACCCATGTACACTCCTCTACACCCTGCCACCAATGTACTTTCCTCTAAACCCCTCTGCCCCCACTGTAAACCCCTCTATCACCCCCTACACCCCTCTGTCACCCCCGTATACACCTGTCTCCCATGTACACCCCTGTATTCCTCTTCACTTGTAAAAGGGGAATCTGGAGGCTAATGCTGGTAAAGTGCGGAGCCTAATAGATTTGTTTTGCAGGTTTAACGGTGAAGTGTTGTGGCTGGAAGAAATGGTCAGGACGGTCCGGACCAGATAGGAGAAGAACAGGGAACAGAGCTGAAAAGGGTTGGGAAACACTCATTATAGGCTCATCCGTTTTCCGTCTGTTACCATAGACTGCAATGTTGAATACACAATATCCTTTTCTACTCCGTTATTTTTGACGGGGAAAAAAATACTGCATGTAACGTCTTGTTGCAATAAAAAATAACGGAGTAGGAACCAAACAGGTGCAAACGGCTCACAAAGGACTGTAAAAAAAATGGGATTCATTTACAGCCATTTTAACATGTGAGGAACGGATTTAATAACGGCCATGAGAATTCGGGTACAAACGGTAATGTGAACAAGCCCTTACCTGAACATGAAGTACTCTCTGACGCTGTCCGCCTTCTGGAAGGACTACAACTTAACCGCTCTGGAGTTCTCTGGCTGCGTTCCTGACATCCTGGAAGATTCATAGATTGAGATGATCAGATGTGACATCTCACATGACAACACAACATACTGTCAGTGATATCACAACACTGTAACCACACTACAACATCCTATCAGTGATATCACAACACTGTAACCACACTACAACATACTGTCAGTGATATCACAACACTGTAACCACACTACAACATACTGTCAGTGATATCACAACACTGTAACCACACTACAACATACTGTCAGTGATATCACAACACTGTAACCACACTACAACATACTGTCAGTGATATCACAACACTGTAACCACACTACAACATACTGTCAGTGATATCACAACACTGTAACCACACTACAACATACTGTCAGTGATATCACAACACTGTAACCACACTACAACATCCTATCAGTGATATCACAACACTGTAACCACACTACAACATACTGTCAGTGATATCACAACACTGTAACCACACTACAACATACTGTCAGTGATATCACAACACTGTAACCACACTACAACATACTGTCAGTGATATCACAACACTGTAACCACACTACAACATCCTGTCAGTGATATCACAACACTGTAACCACACTACAATATACTGTCAGTGATATCACAACACTGTAACCACACTACAACATACTGTCAGTGATATCACAACACTGTAACCACACTACAATATACTGTCAGTGATATCACAACACTGTAACCACACTACAATATACTGTCAGTGATATCACAACACTGTAACCACACTACAACATACTGTCAGTGATATCACAACACTGTAACCACACTACAACATATTGTCAGTGATATCACAACACTGTAACCACACTACAACATATTGTCAGTGATATCACAACACTGTAACCACACTACAACATACTGTCAGTGATATCACAACACTGTAACCACACTACAACATATTGTCAGTGATATCACAACACTGTAACCACACTACAACATACTGTCAGTGATATCACAACACTGTAACCACACTACAATATACTGTCAGTGATATCACAACACTGTAACCACACTACAACATATTGTCAGTGATATCACAAAACTGTAACCACACTACAACATACTGTCAGTGATATCACAACACTGTAACCACACTACAACATACTGTCAGTGATATCACAACACTGTAACCACACTACAACATACTGTCAGTGATATCACAACACTGTAACCACACTACAATATACTGTCAGTGATATCACAACACTGTAACCACATTACAATATACTGTCAGTGATATCACAACACTGTAACCACACTACAATATACTGTCAGTGATATCACAACACTGTAACCACACTACAACATACTGTCAGTGATATCACAACACTGTAACCACACTACAACATACTGTCAGTGATATCACAACACTGTAACCACACTACAACATACTGTCAGTGATATCACAACACTGTAACCACACTACAACATACTGTCAGTGATATCACAACACTGTAACCACACTACAACATACTGTCAGTGATATCACAACACTGTAACCACACTACAACATACTGTCAGTGATATCACAACACTGTAACCACACTACAACATACTGTCAGTGATATCACAACACTGTAACCACACTACAACATACTGTCAGTGATATCACAACACTGTAACCACACTACAACATACTGTCAGTGATATCACAACACTGTAACCACACTACAACATACTGTCAGTGATATCACAACACTGTAACCACACTACAACATACTGTCAGTGATATCACAACACTGTAACCACACTACAACATACTGTCAGTGATATCACAACACTGTAACCACACTACAACATATTGTCAGTGATATCACAACACTGTAACCACACTACAACATACTGTCAGTGATATCACAACACTGTAACCACACTACAACATACTGTCAGTGATATCACAAAACTGTAACCACACTACAACATATTGTCAGTGATATCACAACACTGTAACCACACTACAATATACTGTCAGTGATATCACAACACTGTAACCACACTACAATATACTGTCAGTGATATCACAACACTGTAACCACACTACAATATACTGTCAGTGATATCACAACACTGTAACCACACTACAACATACTGTCAGTGATATCACAACACTGTAACCACACTACAACATACTGTCAGTGATATCACAACACTGTAACCACACTACAACATACTGTCAGTGATATCACAACACTGTAACCACACTACAACATACTGTCAGTGATATCACAACACTGTAACCACACTACAATATACTGTCAGTGATATCACAACACTGTAACCACACTACAACATACTGTCAGTGATATCACAACACTGTAACCACACTACAATATACTGTCAGTGATATCACAACACTGTAACCACACTACAATATACTGTCAGTGATATCACAACACTGTAACCACATTACAATATACTGTCAGTGATATCACAACACTGTAACCACACTACAATATACTGTCAGTGATATCACAACACTGTAACCACATTACAATATACTGTCAGTGATATCACAACACTGTAACCACACTACAACATACTGTCAGTGATATCACAACACTGTAACCACACTACAATATACTGTCAGTGATATCACAACACTGTAACCACACTACAATATACTGTCAGTGATATCTAGCGCTGTAACCACACTACAATATACTGTCAGTGATATCACAACACTGTAACCACACTACAATATACTGTCAGTGATATCACAACACTGTAACCACACTACAATATACTGTCAGTGATATCACAACACTGTAACCACACTACAACATACTGTCAGTGATATCACAACACTGTAACCACACTACAACATACTGTCAGTGATATCACAGAGCTCTAACCACATTACAATATACTGTCAGTGATATCACAACACTGTAACCACACTACAACATACTGTCAGTGATATCACAGAGCTCTAACCACATTACAATATACTGTCAGTGATATCACAGAGCTCTAACCACATTACAATATACTGTCAGTGATATCACAACACTGTAACCACACTACAACATACTGTCAGTGATATCACAACACTGTAACCACACTACAATATACTGTCAGTGATATCACAACACTGTAACCACACTACAACATACTGTCAGTGATATCACAGAGCTCTAACCACATTACAATATACTGTCAGTGATATCACAACACTGTAACCACACTACAATATACTGTCAGTGATATCACAACACTGTAACTACACTACAACATACTGTCAGTGATATCACAACACTGTAACCACACTACAATATACTGTCAGTGATATCACAACACTGTAACCACACTACAACATACTGTCAGTGATATCACAACACTGTAACCACACTACAACATACTGTCAGTGATATCACAACACTGTAACCACACTACAACATACTGTCAGTGATATCACAACACTGTAACCACACTACAACATACTGTCAGTGATATCACAACACTGTAACCACACTACAATATACTGTCAGTGATATCACAACACTGTAACCACACTACAACATACTGTCAGTGATATCACAACACTGTAACCACACTACAATATACTGTCAGTGATATCACAGAGCTCTAACCACATTACAATATACTGTCAGTGATATCACAACACTGTAACCACACTACAACATACTGTCAGTGATATCACAACACTGTAACCACACTACAATATACTGTCAGTGATATTACAACACTGTAACCACACTACAATATACTGTCAGTGATATCACAACACTGTAACCACACTACAATATACTGTCAGTGATATCACAACACTGTAACCACACTACAACATACTGTCAGTGATATCACAACACTGTAACCACACTACAATATACTGTCAGTGATATCTAGCGCTGTAACCACACTACAATATACTGTCAGTGATATCTAGCGCTGTAACCACACGTGACACTACAATATAGACAAGACTTCTTTTAGTGACAATATCTACATCCATCCTGACATGAAAAATGGGGCAGACCCTTATTAAACTGTTGCACTGTCCCTATAATGTAATCTTTTAGTTATGCCCCCATGAAGCATTATTCGCACTTCCCACAGAACCCCATTCACTCTGTTCCACCCTCCACAATGAAGTAGTGACGGCCAGATGAAGGTCACTGCTGCTAAACAACAAGGAGAACTTTTAGCTATTAATATGCTGAGCGACCTCCCCTCTGCAATGTCACGGTCCCCTCTATCACTGGGGATGACAGCAGAAAACACACCGCCACATAATCAGCGCCAGGAGGCAGGAAAGAGCCCGCTACAACCATGTAAGATAAAGGTAGTGAAGATCTCCAGCAGAGATAACTGCACAACATATCAACTAGCTAGGGATCAGCGGTGACATCACTGAGAATACAGTCTATCCATCACTAGAGATCAGCGGTGACATCACTGAGAATACAGTCTATCCATCACTAGGGATCAGCGGTGACATCACTGAGAATACAGTCTATCCATCACTAGAGATCAGCGGTGACATCACTGAGAATACAGTCTATCCATCACTAGAGATCAGCGGTGACATCACTGAGAATACAGCCTATCCATCACTAGAGATCAGCGGTGACATCACTGAGAATACATCCTATCCATCACTAGAGATCAGCGGTGACATCACTGAGAATACAACCTATCCATCACTAGAGATCAGCAGTGACATCACTGAGAATACAGCCTATCCATCACTAGAGATCAGCGGTGACATCACTGAGAATACATCCTATCCATCACTAGAGATCAGCGGTGACATCACTGAGAATACAACCTATCCATCAATAGAGATCAGCAGTGACATCACTGAGAATACAGCCTATCCATTCACTAGAGATCAGCGGTGACATCACTGAGAATACATCCTATTCATCACTAGAGATCAGCGGTGACATCACTGAGAATACAGCCTATCCATCACTAGAGATCAGCAGTGACATCACTGAGAATACAGCCTATCCATCACTAGAGATCAGCAGTGACATCACTGAGAATACATTCTATCACTAGAGATCAGCGGTGACATAACTGAGAATACAGCCTATCCATCACTAGAGATCAGCGGTGACATCACTGAGAATGCAGCCTATCCATCACTAGAGATCAGCGGTGACATCACTGAGAATACATCGTATCCATCACTAGGGATCAGCGGTGACATCACTGAGAATACAGCCTATCCATCACTAGAGATCAGCGGTGACATCACTGAGAATACATCCTATCCATCACTAGAGATCAGCGGTGACATCACAGAGAATACATCCTATCCATCACTAGAGATCAGCAGTGACATCACTGAGAATACAGCCTATCCATCACTAGAGATCAGCAGTGACATCACTGAGAATACAGCCTATCCATCACTTGAGATCAGCAGTGACATCACTGAGAATACAGTCTATCCATCACTAGAGATCAGCGGTGACATCACTGAGAATACATCCTATCCATCACTAGAGATCAGTGGTGACATCACTGAGAATACAGCCTATCCATCACTAGAGATCAGCGGTGACATCACTGAGAATACAGTCTATCCATCACCAGAGATCAGGAGTGACATCACTGAGAATACAGCCTATCCATCACTAGAGATCAGCAGTGACATCACTGAGAATACAGCCTATCCATCACTTGAGATCAGCAGTGACATCACTGAGAATACAGCCTATCCATCACTAGAGATCAGCGGTGACATCACTGAGAATACAGCCTATCCATCACTAGAGATCAGCGGTGACATCACTGAGAATACAGCCTATCCATCACTAGAGATCAGCGGTGACATCACTGAGACTACAGCCTATCCATTCACTAGAGATCAGCGGTGACATCACTGAGAATACAACCTATCCATCACTAGAGATCAGCAGTGACATCACAGAGAATACATCCTATCCATCACTAGAGATCAGCGGTGACATCACTGAGAATACAACCTATCCATCACTAGAGATCAGCGGTGACATCACAGAATACAGCCTATCCATCACTAGAGATCAGCGGTGACATCACTGAGAATACAGCCTATCCATCACTTGAGATCAGCAGTGACATCACTGAGAATACAGCCTATCCATCACTTGAGATCAGCAGTGACATCACTGAGAATACAGTCTATCCATCACTAGAGATCAGCGGTGACATCACTGAGAATACAGCCTATCCATCACTAGAGATCAGCGGTGACATCACTGAGAATACAGCCTATCCATCACTTGAGATCAGCAGTGACATCACTGAGAATACAGTCTATCCATCACTAGAGATCAGCAGTGACATCACTGAGAATACAGTCTATCCATCACTTGAGATCAGCAGTGACATCACTGAGAATACAGTCTATCCATCACTAGAGATCAGCGGTGACATACAGTACCTGTCTGAGGGGTGTCCTTCCTCAGTGTCCTGCTGTCTGAAAACATTGATGGGCTTTCACTTAGCGTTTTGCGCCCGACACTGGCTGTAAGGCCTCCTCGGCAGCTCCCCATTGCACTGGTGAACAGGTTGGTGTGCTCCTCGCTGCTGGCGGTCTCCGAATTTGAAGTGAGGCTAGTTAGTGAGAGGCCGGCAGAACTGCTGCAACAATCAATCTGTAATGGAGACTGAAGTCCAAGAGCCAATGAGCCAGACTCCGGGGCTTCTCTGCGGGCCCAAGGCTCGTCTCTGCTTACTAATCCTTTCCCTGGAGAGAGGTGGCTACACGACAAGTGACATCTATGCTTGTCCTTATGCTTGTACCTGTCGTTAATATTGTCTTTACCAAACCTGTAACGTTTTAAAGACTCCAATACTGTCCTGGAAGAGCTAACTCCGGCCAAAGGATCAATGGAGAGAGGCTGCTGCTGCTCTGACCGGTGTTCTCTGTGTTTATGACGATGACGGTGTTTGTGCTCAACCATCCAGCTGTATGCAATGTCTGGGGGGACACTGGGGTACGTACCCACCGGCAGCAGCGGGGTTCGACCGGTTGTCAGGAAAGCTTCCTGCCGCAGCAGCTTGTGTTTTTTCTTATGGTACTTGGCAGGGTTAAGTAATAAATGACCTGTGTGCATATAAGAGGGGGGGTGAATGGGTGCAGTGAAGGAAGGAGATGGAGGGGGGGGATAAATAGAAGGGGGATATCGTCCATAATAACTTAGGCCAATGGGGGTAGCAGTAAGAGGGGAGGGAGAGTAAGGCATGCTGTATGAAGGGTAGAAGCCTGTGCTGGAAAGTGGAAAGCCCAGGCTGTGCATGAATGGCATTTCTGACATCGCCTCCCGCATTTTAGGTGGTCGTCCCCTTTTCTTTTTTAAATCCGGTTTCCGGATGTAGTGCAAAGGATCCAATGGAAACGTTGGATGACTGTAAAAGCTATTAAAGTTGAGGCGAAATATTGTAGGGAGCAAATCCCTTGGAATGAAGTGATGACTGCGATGAGTAATGTGGAGCTCGCTCAGATGAGCGATGATCTCCTCCAAGTCGGCCAGGAAATCTGGGTCCTGGCGGCTGCGCAGCTGTGGGTACTTCTTTTTCCGTTTCCTCTTCTGCCTCTTGATTTTGTCGTAACTTAGGAAGTCGTAGCTCCTGTGCTTACACTTATGCTTGTGCTTCTCCTTGAGGCTGCTCAGAACGGCTGAGGCTTCTGGGACGATGAGCGAGATGTGTTCAAAGCAATGCCTCCTCTTCTTCTGTGCACTGAACTTTTCGGCGCGGTCCGAGGTGCTGTTATTGTCCGTTCCAATGCCGCTGTCACTAGGGATAGTCTCATCGCTGTGGGACTCACTGATGGGTGAAGACGTGGCTTCCTTCAAAGATGGCATTTCATTCACATGTGATGGAGAATTAGGAAGCAACATTGGAGGAGACAACTGTCTACAATCCTTGGAAGCTTTTCTCATTGCAAGGGTCTGAAGGAAGGTACCATGTCGGGAGTGCATGTGTGTGTATGGCACTGGACTTGGTTCCACAAAGCTGGCTTCACTGACTGGGCTATGGGCATCACTTGCACCAGAGGAGAAAGAACCAATGGGAGAATGGAGAATGTCAGGGTTGGACATGGCAGGAGAGATCACAGGTGACACAATTTGACTCAATGTGTTCGACTCTTGCTGACCTGGTTTCTCCATTAAAGCATCACTGGCCGAAGTCTTGGCCATAATACATTCTACTGTTGCCTTTGGCTTCCGGCCTCTTCTCTTTCCAATGTAGATGGTTCCTTTCTTGCTCACGTTTATTTGCTGCCCTAGTTTAGAGCTGAACGTAGCCGCAAGGGTGGAGACAGGTCCTTGCATCTTTGCTTGTACTTTCCCTTTGCAGGTTTGGTCAGTGCCTCCAGACAGGATCTGGCTCAGCAGCTTCTTCCTTTTGATGGTTTTCATCTTGTTGATCTTGCGAATGATGGTTTTCATGAGCTGACCATTATTCCTCCTCACAGACTTCTTATCAGGCTCACCACCACATGGAGTGCCCACTTTGTAAGAGTCATCATTTGTGTGCAGCTTGCTGTGTAGAATGTCTTCATTTTGCTGCCGCTCACTTTCACAATCTGTCCGCTTAGGATTATCAGTCACCAAAAAAGGTGCAACAGAGAGCACAGGTGGAGCCCGCAGAGGGGGGGCAGCATCCCTTCTGGGCCTCCCTCTCTTGCGTGGAAATAGTGGTCTTGGTAGGTTTGTTTTGAGAGTTGGAATCTCTACTTCTGGTTGGAGAACAGGAGGCCCCTGTTCATCTTTCGACTGCGAGGAAACAACCTTAAAAGATGGGATTTTTAACGCTCTTTTGGGAGGACTATCCAAATGCGGCATGTCCTTACTCTTTGGCTTTCCTCGATTAAGTTTCTGAGCAAGTAAACCATCTTGTGAAGTGCATACCATTTTATAGCTCCGGTAAGTATTATAGAGCTTAGGAGACTCCTTGTGGGTTTCCTTGGCAGGTGCATCGTTGGAAGTGCTTGGTTTGGGCAAGGCTGACTTCTGGACATGACTAGTGAATGCAGTTCTACCCCCATATTTCTGGGCTCTGTCCTGATGCTTATGTGCTGCAGATTCCTTAGAGGAATGGATGTTTTTAGTGGGCACTTTCGTCCACCTGAGTTTCTTACCTTTACGTTTCTTGAAGTGTTTTGCCTGCATGTTGCCCCTACCAGCTTGGACGGTGGAGCTCTGCTTCTCTGTCAAGCAATTGACTTTTATCAGCTGCTTCTTTCGAAGCAAACTTGCAAAGCTGACAACGGAGGGATCTGACTTGTGAGCAGCAGGCTCTACCCGCTGGGTAGGTTTCTTGTTAGACACACATGGTCCAGTGTACAAGTGGCTGCTGACTTTGACTAAAGAAACATTTTTGACCTCTTTACACGTTTTGTTATTTTGTACAAAGTCCATAGAGTGTTGGGAGGTTCTGTGCCCCTGATGTGCAGGTAAAGTGTCAGATGTAAACTGGCTTTTGTCACTTGGCTCATCAATACATTCCGCACACGATGTGTCAGGGGTTAAGTGCAATGAATTGGAGGGGGAATGGGGATAATTCACATTTGAGCTCCTACTGCAGGATGTCAGAGACGTTGCCGGTGTTGGTGAAGGCAGATTCCCTTCACATACCGCACTGAACGGTGACACAGACGTTGATGCATCAGATGCACCACCCTTCCTGTAGTCCAATGAAGTGCAATATACAGGACAAAGCTTTTCCTGCGTGCCAGCCTCAGGAACACCTTTCTCAACAGGGGAAGGTTTCTTGGGAGGTGCAGATGTCCTATCCTCGCAAGCTTCCTTCTCTGTATCATGGGCCTCTTTTCTACTGCTGAACTTTTCCAGGACACTCTCCTTAGCTTGCCGTCCATTAGTATTCTCCAACACGGGGCTGATCTTCTTGTCTAGGTCATCTGAGGAGCTGCTAGGTGGGGCAAAAGAAATCCTGACTAAAGCTGAGTCTGTTTCTAGTGTTCCCCGCTCATTGGTGGGCAAGCCACCCAGAGCTGATGTAGATTGCTTTTTGGCTCTGATTTTGGAAGACTTGGAAGGTGGGCAGGTTGCTATGAGCTGGGCCAGTTTCTCAGTAACACTGGTGGCTATGCCATTTACCAGGACCCTGTCCTTTAAGTCAGAGTCTTTGTTACTAACAAGTCCCGGTGTTGGTGCCTTGTTGTGCTCAGTTACTTCAGAGTGCAAAGGTGAAGAATTCTTTGATGAGGATTTCTTCTCCTCCTCAGGCTTAACTTGTAAACGCTCGACCTTGGGGTCATCCAGAGCTTGGCTGTCTCCAGACTTCTTCATCACTTTGGGGGAATCCTAGAAGACATAAAACACAATAACATAAGGTTTAAGAATGGCACAGGTTGGAAGGAATGAGCTAGATGACTCAATGTAGCTGTTCTACCTTTTTTAACCTATTGGGCAGACCAGACGTGCCAAATAGTTCTTCTCTGCCAACACATTCTACAATTCTTATCCTTTCTCCTGTTCACACTTGTGTTATTTCATTGCATTTTATAATGCAAAAACTAAAATCTGATAAAGCCATGTTAAGTTGATGCTAATAGCATATGATAACACAATACATTAAACAGATGATGATGATGTCAGTGTGAACAGAGCCTGCAGACATCTACAGAACATCCAGCAAGTTATCTCCTACAGAGCAGAAGATAAGGTGAGAGTACACATGTACGTTTGGTGACGTCCGCTCACAAGTAAATGAATAGTGTGAGATCAGGAGCAATATCAAGGAATGGGTCCCAATGCTTCTCTTGACACATCTGACAATACAGCAATAAAGTGTCTTAGACTGTTTCTATACAAACACTTAGAGTAAATGTTAAGATAAGGGAGGAGTGAAGCAACCTCAGACAGGCACTCTTCATAGAAGTCCTCTAGAATCTGCTACTTCATACGCTAGCAGGGATGTGTAAGCAGAGAGATTACATTGTTCTCCATGTAATGTGCACCTGCTGGAGCAGGCCTATCATATCATTTGGAGCCCATACTGCAACTCTAAGTAGCTGATAGTGAAGGAGCAGTAAAAAAAAAGTTGGGGCGCTCTCTCGTAGATGATGGGGGCGTGGTGAAATTGTCAAGAACCACTGAACTCTGGGTGGTGTGATGTCCCGCCGAGGTTATCAACAGGGACAGCACCTCACCTGGCGAGTGGAAAGTGGAAAGTAATAGCGGCAGTTGTGCTGCTCGAGACCCCCTGTCCGTGACCGCGAGGGGGTACGTAAATATTACAACCAGGAAAAGGAGAGTAGAAAATGGGGATACAGTAGCGCTCGTCTAGTATCCCCATTTTCTACTCTCCTTTTCCTGGAAGTAGCTGACAGGGCTCTGCAGAACCATGTGCTCCTTCACAAAGCCAGGATCTTATGTCAGTAAAGATGGCACCTTATTGTGTTGTGTAGACATGGAGTACGATCAGCTGCAACCAGCTGTCTGTGTTGTATGTGCACACAGAGCAAGAGAGGGAGAGAAAACCCTAAAGAGGAATGCAACACTACAATCTACATAACACTGACCACTGCTACAGAGACCAGGCTACACGCCAGCTGCCATGTCTTCTGCACAACGCTCCCCACTCAGACATAGTAACATAGTTCATAAGGTTGAAAAAAGACCAGAGTCCATCAAGTACAACTTCTATCCCTAATGAGTCCCTAGTGAGTTAATCCAGGAGGCAAAAAACCCTCATACTAGAGGTAAAAATTCCTTCCCGACTTCAAATATCAGAATAAATCCCTGGATCAACGTTCTGTCCCTATAAATCTATTATACACAACCAGCGATGTTATAATTCTCCAAAAATGCATCCAGACCCTTTTTGAACTCTATTACAGAGTTCACCATGACACCTCCTTCGGGAGAGAATTCCACAGTCTCACTGCTCTTACAGTAAAGAACCCGTCTGTGCTGGTGTAGAAACCTTCTTTCCTCTAGACGTAGAGGATGTCCCCTTGTTATATATACAGTCCTGAGATATATATTATTAGGTCACCTCCTCGTTATATATACAGTCCTGGGTATAAATAGATTATGGAAAGATTTCTGTACTGTCCTGATATATATATTATTAGGTCTCCTCCTTGTTATATATACAGTCCTGGGTATAAATAGATCATGGAGAGATCTCTGTACTGTCCTGATATATTATTAGGTCATCTCCTTGTTATATATACAGTCCTGGGTATAAATAGATAATGGATATATTATATATATTATTAGGTCACCTTGTTATATATACAGTCCTGGGTATAAATCGATCATGGAGAGATCTCTGTACTGTCCTGATATATTATATATATTATTAGGTCACCTCCTTGTTATATATACAGTCCTGGGTATAAATCGATCATGGAGAGATCTCTGTACTGTCCTGATATATTATATATATTATTAGGTCACCTCCTTGTTATATATACAGTCCTGGGTATAAATAGATAATGGATATATTATATATATTATTAGGTCACCTTGTTATATATACAGTCCTGGGTATAAATAGATCATGGAGAGATCTCTGTACTGTCCTGATATATTATTAGGTCATCTCCTTGTTATATATACAGTCCTGGGTATAAATAGATAATGGAGAGATCTCTGTACTGTCCTGATATATTATATATATTATTAGGTCACCTCCTTGTTATATATACAGTCCTGGGTATAAATAGATCATGGAGAGATCTCTGTACTGTCCTGATATATTATATATATTATTAGGTCACCTCCTTGTTATATAAACAGTCCTGGGTATAAATAGATCATGGAGAGATCTCTGTACTGTCCTGATATATTATATATATATTATTAGGTCACCTCCTTGTTATATAAACAGTCCTGGGTATAAATAGATCATGGAGAGATCTCTGTACTGTCCTGATATATTAGGTCATCTCCTTGTTATATATACAGTCTTGGGTATAAATAGATAATGGAGAGATCTCTGTACTGTCCCCTGATATATTATATATATTATTAGGTCACCTCCTTGTTATATATACAGTCCTGGGTATAAATAGATCATGGAGAGATCTCTGTACTGTCCTGATATATTATATATATTAATAGGTCAACTCCTTGTTATATAAACAGTCCTGGGTATAAATAGATAATGGAGAGATCTCTGTACTGTCCCCTGATATATTATATATATTATTAGGTCACCTCCTTGTTATATATACAGTCCTGGGTATAAATAGATCATGGAGAGATCTCTGTACTGTCCTGATATATTATATATATTATTAGATCACCTCCTTGTTATATATACAGTCCTGGGTATAAATAGATCATGGAGAGATCTCTGTACTGTCCTGATATATATATTATTAGGTCACCCCCTTGTTATATATACAGTCCTTGGTATATATAGATCATGGAGAGATCTCTCTACTGTCCTGATATTATAGGTCACCTCCTTGTTATATATACAGTCCTGGGTATAAATAGTGTACACAGTATTCCATGTGTGGGCTGACCAGTACTGTACACCGTATTCTATGTGTGATTTTTTACAGCGGTAGAATCATTTCCTTGTCGTAGGCATCTATGCCCCCCATGATTTTATTTGCCTTTGCCGCAGCTGCCGACACTGGTTACTACAGCTAAAATGTACTGTTAACTAAGACTCTTAAGTCCTTTTCCACCTCAGTCGTCCCAAGTATTCTCCTATTTAATATATAACCCCGTCCCAGATTATTCCTCCCCATGTGCATTACCTTACATTTATCATCTGCCACTTCCCAGCCCAAACCTCCAACCTATCCAGATCCATTTGTAACAGTGCACTGTCCTCTATTGTGTTTTCCACTTTAGAGAGTTTAGTATTATCTGCAAAGATTGTTACTTTACTATTCAACCCCTCTACAAGGTCATTAATGAATATATTAAATAGGACAGGACCCAACACTGACCCCTTTGTACCCCACTAGTAACAGTCACTCAATCAGAATAAGTACCATTAATAACCACCCTCTGTTTCCTATCACTGAGCCAGTTACTTACCCACTTACACACATTCTCCCCCAGCCCAAACCACCTCATTTTATGCACCAACCTTTTATGTGGCACCGTATCAAATGCTTTGGAAAATCCAGATAAACGACATCCAGCGATGATCAGGTGACAGGACTGATCCCTCATAAATCCATGCTGATATGGAGTCATACATCAAGATATTTCAAAATAGCATCTTTTAGAAAACCCTCCCACCATTTACATACAAGAGAGGTTAAACTAACAGGCCTATAATTCCTGGGGTCACCTTTTGACCCTTTTTTAAATATAGGCACCACATTTGCCATGCGCCATTCCAGGGGAACAGTCCCTGTTACTATAGAGTCCCTGAATATTAAAAATAGGGGTCTGTCTATTACATCACTTAATTTCTTTAGAACACTGGGGTGAATGCCATCTGGACCTGGCGATTTGTCTATTTAGATTTTTTGTAGGCGGTACTGTACTTCTTCCTGGGTTAGACAGGTGACCTGTACTTCTTCCTGGGTTAGACAGGTGACCTGTACTGGGGAGTTTACCTTATCTAGCTGTATTTCACCTGGCATTTCCTTTTCCTCAGTGAATACAGTGAAGAAGAATTTGTTTAATATATTTGCTTTTACTGATCCCCATTTATAACTTCTTTTTGTTCTTTTAAAGGGCCTACACTTTCATTTTTGACCTTTTTGCTTTTTATATTGTTAAAGAATATTTTGTGGTCAGTTTTACTCTCTTTGGCAATGAGTCTGTCTCTATTTTTGCGGCTTTTATCATTTTTTTTTTTTTTACATATTTTCCATTTTTCTATATAGCTTTGTAATGCTTCTTCACTGTCATCCTCTTTTAGTAGTTTAAATGCTTTATTTTTGTCATGTATTGCCCCCTTAATATTTTTATTCATCCATATTGGTTTTCTTTTATTTCTGACCCTTTTATTCCCATAAGGTTTATACATCTTACAGTGAGAGTTTAAGATATTTATAAGTCTCCCATTTAGTGTCAGTATTCTTGTTTTTGAGGACATTATCCCATTTTATATTGTTGTTATCTCTGAGTTGATCAGACTTTTTCTTCCTAAAGTTCATTGTTTTTGTGGCCCCTCGAGAGATTCCCTTATTGAAAAACAAGTTATAATGTATTATATTATGGTCACTATTTCCCAGGTGTCCATCTACCTGCACATTAGTTACTGTCAGGTCTGTTGGTTAATATATTAAGTCTGGTAGGGCGCCCCCTCTGGTCGGCCCTGCACCATTTGGGACAGATAATTGTCTTTAGCTATAGTCAGAAACCTGTTTCCTTTATGAGATTCACAGGACTGTTTTTCCAGTATAATCAGGATAGTTAAAGTCCCCATTATAATCACCTCGTTCTGTTTTGCTGTTTATTTGCTTCAGTTATTAATCTCCTGCCTCTTCCATTATGTTTGGAGGTTTATAGCTTATAATCCCTATCAGAATTGTATTATTTTTATCTCCATATATTTCTACCCATAATGACTCCACATTATCGTTTCCTTCCCGTATATCCTCCTGTAGTGCGGCCTTCAGACTGGACTTTACATAAAGACAGATTTCTCCCCCTTTCCGTTTTGTCCGATCCTTCCTGAACAGACTATAACCCTGTATGTTACCGCCCAGTCTCAGCTATCGTCCAACAAAGTCTCTGTTATACCGCGATGTCACAATCCTCCTCAGACATCAATCCCTCCAATTCATCTGTTTTATTGGTCAGACTTCTGGCATTAGTCAACATGCAGTTCAATGGTGTATGTTTTTTCTTCCTTTCAAGCCTATCCCTATTAACTATTTTCACCCCTCCCATAATATAACCTGTAAGACCGTATCCCCCCCCAAACATCTACAACACTCCTCGCTTTGATACATGTATAACCTATAATACTATATCCTCCCCAAACATCTACAACACTCCTCGCCCTGATACATGTATAACCTATAATACTATATCTCCCCCCATACATCTACAACACTCCTCGCTCTGATACATGTATAACCTATAATACTATATCCCCCCCATACATCTACAACACTCCTCGCTTTGATACATGTATAACCTATAATACTATATCCTCCCCAAACATCTACAACACTCCTCGCCCTGATACATGTAT
This sequence comes from Hyla sarda, assembly GCF_029499605.1. NCBI lineage: Eukaryota > Metazoa > Chordata > Amphibia > Anura > Hylidae > Hyla > Hyla sarda. Next base: position 106,078 of record NW_026610801.1, read on the forward strand.
AACATATAATACTATATCTCCCCCCATACATCTACAACACTCCTCGCCCTGATACATGTATAACCTATAATACTATATCTCCCCCCCATACATCTACAACACTCCTCGCTCTGATACATGTATAACCTATAATACTATATCCCCCCCATACATCTACAACACTCCTCGCTCTGATACATGTATAACCTATAATACTATATCCCCCCCATACATCTACAACACTCCTCGCTCTGATACATGTATAACCTATAATACTATATCCCCCCCCATACATCTACAACACTCCTCGCCCTGATACATGTATAACCTATAATACTATGTCCCCCCCATACATCTACAACACTCCTCGCCCTGATACATGTATAACCTATAATCCTATATCCCCCCCCATACATCTACAACACTCCTCGTCCTGATACATGTATAACCAATAATCCTATATCCCCCCATACATCTACAACACTCCTCGCTCTGATACATGTATAACCTATAATACTATATCCCCCCCCATACATCTACAACACTCCTCGTCCTGATACATGTATAACCTATAATACTATATCCCCCCCCAAACATCTACAACACTCCTCGCTCTGATACATGTATAACCTATAATACTATATCCCCCCCATACATCTACAACACTCCTCGCTCTGATACATGTATAACCTATAATACTATATCCCCCCCCATACATCTACAACACTCCTCGCTCTGATACATGTATAACCAATAATACTATATCCCCCCCATACATCTACAACACTCCTCGCCCTGATACATGTATAACCTATAATACTATATCCCCCCCATACATCTACAACACTCCTCGCTCTGATACATGTATAACCTATAATACTATATCCCCCCCATACATCTACAACACTCCTCGCTTTGATACATGTATAACCTATAATACTATATCCCCCCCCATACATCTACAACACTCCTCGCTCTGATACATGTATAACCTATAATACTATATCCTCCCCAAACATCTACAACACTCCTCGCCCTGATACATGTATAACCTATAATACTATATCTCCCCCCCCCCATACATCTACAACACTCCTCGCTCTGATACATGTATAACCTATAATACTATATCCCCCCCATACATCTACAACACTCCTCGCCCTGATACATGTATAACCTATAATACTATATCCCCCCCCATACATCTACAACACTCCTCGCCCTGATACATGTATAACCTATAATACTATATCTCCCCCCCCATACATCTACAACACTCCTCGCTCTGATACATGTATAACCTATAATACTATATCCCCCCCATACATCTACAACACTCCTCGCTCTGATACATGTATAACCAATAATCCTATATCTCCCCCCATACATCTACAACACTCCTCGCTCTGATACATGTATAACCTATAATACTATATCCCCCCCCATACATCTACAACACTCCTCGCTCTGATACATGTATAACCTATAATACTATATCCCCCCCCAAACATCTACAACACTGCTCGCTCTGATACATGTATAACCTATAATACTATATCCCCCCCATACATCTACAACACTCCTCGCTCTGATACATGTATAACCTATAATACTATATCCCCCCCCATACATCTACAACACTCCTCGCCCTGATACATGTATAACCTATAATACTATATCCCCCCCATACATCTACAACACTCCTCGCTCTGATACATGTATAACCTATAATACTATATCCCCCCCATACATCTACAACACTCCTCGCCCTGATACATGTATAACCTATAATACTATGTCCCCCCATACATCTACAACACTCCTCGCCCTGATACATGTATAACCTATAATCCTATATCCCCCCCATACATCTACAACACTCCTCGTCCTGATACATGTATAACCAATAATCCTATATCCCCCCATACATCTACAACACTCCTCGCTCTGATATATGTATAACCAATAATCCTATATCACCCCATACATCTACAACACTCCTCGCTCTGATACATGTATAACCTATAATACTATATCCCCCCCATACATCTACAACACTCCTCGCTCTGATACATGTATAACCTATAATACTATATCCCCCCCCATACATCTACAACACTCCTCGCCCTGATACATGTATAACCTATAATACTATATCCCCCCCATACATCTACAACACTCCTCGCCCTGATACATGTATAACCTATAATACTATATCCCCCCCATACATCTACAACACTCCTCGCTCTGATACATGTATAACCTATAATACTATATCCCCCCCCATACATCTACAACACTCCTCGCTCTGATACATGTATAACCAATAATACTATATCCCCCCCATACATCTACAACACTCCTCGCCCTGATACATGTATAACCTATAATACTATATCCCCCCCATACATCTACAACACTCCTCGCTCTGATACATGTATAACCTATAATACTATATCCCCCCCATACATCTACAACACTCCTCGCTTTGATACATGTATAACCTATAATACTATATCCCCCCCATACATCTACAACACTCCTCGTTCTGATACATGTATAACCTATAATACTATATCCCCCCCATACATCTACAACACTCCTCGTTCTGATACATGTATAACCTATAATACTATATCCCCCCCATACATCTACAACACTCCTCGCTCTGATACATGTATAACCTATAATACTATATCCCCCCCCATACATCTACAACACTCCTCGCTCTGATACATATATAACCTATAATATTATATCCCCCCCATACATCTACAACACTCCTCGTCCTGATACATGTATAACCTATAATACTATATCCCCCCCCATACATCTACAATACTCCTCGCTCTGATACATGTATAACCTATAATACTATATCCCCCCCCATACATCTACAATACTCCTCGCTCTGATACATGTATAACCTATAATACTATATCTCCCCCCCCCATACATCTACAACACTCCTCGCCCTGATACATGTATAACCTATAATACTATATCCCCCCCATACATCCACAACACTCCTCGCTTTGATACATGTATAACCTATAATACTATATCTCCCCCATACATCTACAATACTCCTCGCTCTGATACATGTATAACCTATAATACTATATCCCCCCCCCCCATACATCTACAACACTCCTCGCTCTGATACATGTATAACCAATAATCCTATATCCCCCCCCCCATACATCTACAACACTACTCGTCCTGATACATGTATAACCAATAATCCTATATCCCCCCATACATCTACAACACTCCTCGCTCTGATACATGTATAACCTATACTATATCCCCCCCATACATCTACAACACTCCTCGCCCTGATACATGTATAACCTATAATACTATATCCCCCCCATACATCTACAACACTCCTCGCTCTGATACATGTATAACCTATAATACTATATCCCCCCCCATACATCTACAACACTCCTCGCCCTGATACATGTATAACCTATAATACTATATCCCCCCCCATACATCTACAACACTCCTCGTTCTGATACATGTATAACCTATAATACTATATCCCCCCCATACATCTACAACACTCCTCGCTCTGATACATGTATAACCAATAATCCTATATCCCCCCCATACATCTACAACACTCCTCGCCCTGATACATGTATAACCTATAATACTATATCCCCCCCCATACATCTACAACACTCCTCGCTCTGATACATGTATAACCTATAATACTATATCCCCCCCCATACATCTACAACACTCCTCGTCCTGATACATGTATAACCTATAATACTATATCCCCCCCCATACATCTACAACACTCCTCGCCCTGATACATGTATAACCTATAATACTATATCCCCCCCCAAACATCTACAACACTCCTCGCCCTGATACATGTATAACCAATAATCCTATATCCCCCCCATACATCTACAACACTCCTCGCCCTGATACATGTATAACCTATAATACTATATCCCCCCCCCCCATACATCTACAACACTCCTCGTCCTGATACATGTATAACCTATAATACTATATCCCCCCCCATACATCTACAACACTCCTCGCTCTGATACATGTATAACCTATAATACTATATCCCCCCCATACATCTACAACACTCCTCGCTCTGATACATGTATAACCTATAATACTATATCCCCCCCCATACATCTACAACACTCCTCGCTCTGATACATGTATAACCTATAATACTATATCCCCCCCCATACATCTACAACACTCCTCGCCCTGATACATGTATAACCTATAATACTATATCCCCCCCCCCATACATCTACAACACTCCTCGCTCTGATACATGTATAACCTATAATACTATATCCCCCCCCATACATCTACAACACTCCTCGCTCTGATACATGTATAACCTATAATACTATATCCCCCCCATACATCTACAACACTCCTCGCTCTGATACATGTATAACCTATAATACTATATCCCCCCCATACATCTACAACACTCCTCGCCCTGATACATGTATAACCTATAATACTATATCCCCCCCATACATCTACAACACTCCTCGCTCTGATACATGTATAACCTATAATACTATATCCCCCCCATACATCTACAACACTCCTCGCCCTGATACATGTATAACCTATAATACTATATCCCCCCATACATATATACATACATATATATAGGAGAGAGGACCTGTCCTGTAATATACTGCACGTATATATATCTAGGAGAGAGGACCTGTCCTGTAATATACTGCACATATATATATATAGGAGAGAGGACCTGTCCTGTAATATACTGCACGTATATATATCTAGGAGAGAGGACCTGTCCTGTAATATACTGCACATATATATATATATATATATATAGGAGAGAGGACCTGTCCTGTAATATACTGCACATATATATATATATATATATAGGAGAGAGGACCTGTCCTGTAATATACTGCACATATATATATATATATATATAGGAGAGAGGACCTGTCCTGTAATATACTGCACGTATATATATCTAGGAGAGAGGACCTGTCCTGTAATATACTGCACCCATGTTTGGGTTCATGGAGAACTGGGCTGACTTCGCTGTCGGTTACCGGCTCTTCCGTAGGGACGGGCTGCACCTCAATGGGGAGGGTGCAGCTTTGCTTGGGGAGAAGATGGCTAGGGGGGACTTGGGGGGAGGGAACCTACAGCAAAGAGGGGGAAGATAGTGTAGATAGAGAGGTGGGAATTATAAATGTACCTGGGGGTGGAGCGGAGGGAGGGGTTAGAATAGTTAATAGGAATAGGCTTCATAGGAAAATAAAACTTACACCCTTGAATCCCATTAACCCCAATAACATAAAGGATGGAAATGTAAAGTGTATGTTCACAAATGCCAGAAGCCTAGCAAATAAAATGGGGGAGCTTGAGGCCTTGATACTGGAGGAACATATTGATATAGTTGGGGTCACTGAGACATGGCTGGGGATATAGTTGGGGTCACTGAGACATGGCTGGTGATATAGTTGGGGTCACTGAGACATGGCTGGTGATATAGTTGGGGTCACTGAGACATGGCTGGTGATATAGTTGGGGTCACTGAGACATGGCTGGTGATATAGTTGGGGTCACTGAGACATGGCTGGTGGTATAGTTGGGGTCACTGAGACATGGCTGGACTCCTCACATGACTGGGCTGTTAATCTGCAGGGATTTACATTGTTTCGCAAGGATAGAATGAACAGAAAAGGTGGTGGAGTCTGTCTGTATGTAAGAAGTGGTATGAAAGTCAGTGTGAACGATGCCATAGTGTGTGATGATTCTGAGGAGGTGGAATCACTGTGAGTAGAATTACAAAAGGAGGGAAATACTGAAAAAATAATATTTGGTGTAATCTACAGACCCCCTAATATCACTGAAGAGATAGAAGGTCGGCTGTATAAACAAATAGAGAGGCCGCCCGGGCAGGTACAGTGGTAATAATGGGAGATTATAACTATCCAGATATAGATTGGGGTCCGGGGTTGGCTAAAACTACAAAGGGGCGACAATTCCTAAATTTATTGCAGGATAATTTTATGGGCCAGTTTGTGGAGGACCCAACAAGAAGTGATGCCTTGTGGGATCTGATCATTTCCAACAACGCAGAGCTGGTTGGTAATGTAACTGTGCGGGAAAACCTTGGTAATAGCGACCACAATATAGTTACTTTTGACTTAAAATGTAGAAAACAAAGACAGACGGGGAAGGCAAAAACATATAACTTTAAAAAGGCAAATTTCCCTGGGCTGAGATCTGCCCTACAGGACATAGACTGGGGGGAGGTGTTGTCAAATACTGATACAGAAGGTAAATGGGACATCTTTATATCAACTCTAAATAACTATACAGCTAAATATATACCAAAGGGGAACAAATATAAACGATTAAAACTAAATCCTACATGGCTGACACATGATGTTAAAAGAGCAATAAACAACAAAAAAATAGCCTTCAAAAAATACAAATCTGATGGGTCAGCGATAACATTTATACAGTACAAGGAGCTTAATAAAATCTGTAAAAATGTAATAAAAACAGCAAAAATTCAAAATGAGAGACAGGTGGCCGAAGATAGCAAAGCAAATCCTAAATATTTTTTTAGATATATAAATGCAAAAAAACCAAGGACAGAGCATGTAGGACCCCTTAATAATGATAATGGGGAGGTTGTCACAGGTGATCAAGAGAAGGCGGAGCTACTGAATGGGTTCTTTAGTTCTGTATACACTATGGAAGAAGGAGCTGACATTGGCCAGGTCAGTGCTGGTAACACATCATGTACAGGTCAGTGCTGGTAACACATCATGTACAGGTCAGTGCTGGTAACACATCATGTAATGTACTGAACTGGCTCAATGTAGAGATGGTACAAGGTAAGTTAAGTAATATAAATGTAAGCAAATCTCCAGGACCGGATGGACTACACCCAAGAGTTCTTAGAGAGGTAAGTTCAGTAATATCTGTACCCCTGTTCATGATATTTAGAGATTCTCTGGTGTCTGGTATAGTGCCAAGGGACTGGCGCAAGGCGAATGTGGTGCCAATCTTCAAAAAGGGCTCTAGGTCTTCCCCAGGAAACTATAGACCTGTAAGTTTAACGTGCATTGTGGGTAAATTGTTTGAAGGACTTATAAGGGATTACATACAGGAATACATAGGGGATAATTGTATTATAAGTGATAGCCAGCATGGGTTTACTAAGGATAGAAGTTGTCAAACCAATCTAATTTGCTTTTATGAAGAGGTGAGTAGACGCCTTGACAGAGGAATGGCTGTGTATATAGAGGGTGGGCTGTGTATATAGAGGAATGGCTGTGGATATAGTGTTTCTGGATTTTGCTAAAGCGTTTGATACTGTCCCTCATAGACGTCTGACAGGTAAGTTAAGGTCTTTGGGTTTGGAAATTTTAGTTTGTAACTGGATTGAACACTGGCTCATGGATCGTACCCAGAGAGTGGTGGTCAATGATTCGTACTCTGATTGGTCCCCGGTTATTAGTGGTGACCTCAAGGTTCAGTACTGGGCCCGCTGTTGTTTAATTTATTTATCAATGATATAGAGGATGGTATTAACAGCTCTGTTTCTATCTTTGCAGATGACACCAAGCTTTGTAGCACGGTACAGTCTATAGAGGATGTGCATAAGTTACAAGATGACTTGGATAGACTAAGTGTCTGGGCATCCACTTGGCAAATGAGGTTCAATGTGGATAAATGTAAAGTTATGCATCTGGGTACTAATAACCTGCATGCATCGTATGTCTTAGGGGGGCTGTGTATATAGAGGGGGGCTGTGTATATAGAGGGGGGCTGTGTATATAGAGGGGGGCTGTGTATATAGAGGGGGGCTGTGTATATAGAGGGGGGCTGTGTATACTAATAACCTGCAGCGTCGTATGTCTTAGGTGGGATTAAACTGGCAGAGTCACTGGTAGAGAAGGATCTGGGGGACTTGTAGATCACAGACTACAGAATAGCACAATGTCAGGCTGCTGCTTCCAAGGCCGGCAGGATATTGTCATGTATCAAAAGAGGCCTGAACTCCAGGGACAGGGACATAATACTCCCCCTTTATAAAGCATTGGTACAGTCTATAGTGTATAATACTCCCCCTTTATAAAGCATTGGTACAGTCTATAGTGTATAATACTCCCCCTTTATAAAGCATTGGTACAGTCTATAGTGTATAATACTCCCCCTTTACAAATCATTGGTACGGCCTTACCTGGAATATGCTGTTCAGTTTTGGGCACCTGTCCATAAAAGGGACACTGCGGAGTTGGAAAGGGTGCAGAGACGCGCGACTAAACTAATATGGGGAATGGAACATCTTAGCTATGAGGAGCGATTAAAGGAGTTACAATTGTTTAGTCTTGAGAAGAGACGTTTAAGGGGGGATATGATAAACCTATATAAGTATATTAATGGCCCATACAAAAAATATGGAGAAAAACTGTTCCAGGTTAAACCCCCCCAAAGGACGAGGGGGCACTCCCTCCGTCTGGAGAAGAAAAAGTTTAGTCTCAAGGGGCGACACGCCTTCTTTACCGTGAGGACTGTGAAGTTATGGAACGGTCTACCTCAGGAACTGGTCACAGCAGGAACAATTAACAGCTTTAAAACAGGATTAGATACATTCCTGGAACAAAATAAGATTAATGCTTATGAAGAAATATAAAATCTCATCCCTT
>NW_026610801.1:129664-157164 GCF_029499605.1 Hyla sarda
TATATATATAGGAGAGAGGACCTGTCCTGTAATATACTGCTATCACATAGGGCAACACTTTCAGAGGACATACCCATTTTAAAGGGGTACTCTGGCCCTAAGACATCTAATCCCCTATCCAAACGATCGTGGTCAGACTTCTTATCCCCTATCTCGCATGCAGCACCCACCTAAGGGAGCTGCTCGCAGCGCTGCAGCCTTGGAGTCTGCCGGTTCACAACTACAGGGCCGGAGTATCAAGAAGTCACGACTCTGATGTCTTACCTCCTCCCATACACCTGCATGGGGAGACCTCCGGCTCTGTAGTCGTGGCCCGGCAGACTCCGAGGCTGCAGCGATGCGAGCAGCACCCAGAGGTGGATGTTGCATGCGAGATAGCGGTCAGACTTCTTATCCCCTATCCTTTTCGGAGTACCCCTTTAATGTACCATCATATGTGCCGTTTTGTTGTGGCTGTTTCTTTTTTTTAAACTATTGAAGTAAATGGGTAGCAAAATAAGTTGCAGGAATAAATGCAACAAAATACAGCACATTGGCCCCTGCTCTGAGGGTGAAGACACCCTTAGCTCAATGAAGGCACATTGGCCCCTGCTCTGAGGGTGAAGACACCCTTAGCTCAATGAAGGCACATTGGCCCCTGCTCTGAGGGTGGAGACACCCTTAGCTCAATGAATGCACATTGGCCCCTGCTCTGAGGGTGGAGACACCCTTAGCTCAATGAATGCACATGGGCACCTGCTCTGAGGGTGGAGACACCCTTTAACTCAATGAATGCACATTGGCCCCTGCTCTGAGGGTGAAGACACCCTTTAACTCAATGAATGCACATTGGCCCCTGCTCTGAGGGTGGAGACACCCTTAACTCAATGAATGCACATTGGCCCCTGCTCTGAGGGTGGAGACACCCTTTAACTCAATGAATGCACATTGGCCCCTGCTCTGAGGGTGGAGACACCCTTTAACTCAATGAATGCACATTGGCCCCTGCTCTGAGGGTGGAGACACCCTTTAACTCAATGAATGCACATTGGCCCCTGCTCTGAGAGTGAAGACACCCTTTAACTCAAGGAAGGCACATTGGCCCCTGCTCTGAGGGTGAAGACACCCTTTAACTCAAGGAAGGCACATTGGCCCCTGCTCTGAGGGTGAAGACACCCTTTAACTCAATGAAGGCACATTGGCCCCTGCTCTCAGGGTGGAGACACCCTTTAACTCAATGAAGGCACATTGGCCCCTGCTCTCAGGGTGGAGACACCCTTTAACTCAATGAATGCACATTGGCCCCTGCTCTGAGGGTGAAGACACCCTTTAACTCAATGAAGGCACATTGGCCCCTGCTCTCAGGGTGGAGACACCCTTTAACTCAATGAATGCACATTGGCCCCTGCTCTGAGAGTGAAGACACCCTTTAACTCAATGAAGGCACATTGGCCCCTGCTCTGAGGGTGAAGACACCTTTAACTCAATGAATGCACATGGGCACCTGCTCTGAGGGTGGAGACACTCTTTAACTCAATGAATGCACATTGGCCCCTGCTCTGAGAGTGAAGACACCCTTTAACTCAATGAATGCACATGGGCACCTGCTCTGAGGGTGAAGACACCCTTTAACTCAATGAAGGCACATGGGCACCTGCCCTGAGGGTGGAGACACCCTTTAACTCAATGAATGCACATGGGCACCTGCTCTGAGGGTGGAGACACCCTTTAACTCAATGAATGCACATGGGCACCTGCTCTGAGGGTGGAGACACCCTTTAACTCAATGAATGCACATGGGCACCTGCTCTGAGGGTGGAGACACCCTTTAACTCAATGAATGCACATGGGCACATGCTCTGAGGGTGGAGACACCCTTTAACTCAATGAATGCACATATGGTGTCAGTATCACAGATGGGTTTTCCGCCTCTCACCTGCTTGTCTCTGTCATTGTCCATCTTCTTGCGGGTGGCCTGTCTCCGTGTGTTTCTGATGCTAGTCTTTATTGCAGGGCGACATACATAGTTCTCCAGGTTCTTTGGAGGCTTCTTAGTCCTTTTAGCCTGGAGGCCAATTTTCAGCTTTAGGTTTCCCTCTGAGAAGTCAGTCTGGGTGACAGAGAACTGCTGTGCCTCGTTCCCTGGGAGGGTGTTGGGGGACTTCTCCTGCTCCTTGGTGCCAGAGTTGGAGTCTGTATTACTGCCAGATGCACAGAGAGGTTTCACAGGCCCATCAGAATTGGGACCCACTCCTGACATAGCAGAACTCCTTTGGTCCATCCCAGTCTAGCTGCACCGTCCCACGCCAAGCAGCAGACATTTACCGGCTGGCGCTCTGTCATGACAAAAAAAAAAAAAAAAAAAAGAGGGAACAGAAGAAGACTCATCATTCAAGACCACAGCTCTAACAACACATCATCGTCCGAGCCCCCAGAGTCACTGCTGTCCCCGGAGGGTAATGACGTCACTGCTGTCCCCATGTATAATGACGTCACTGCTGTCCCCATGTATCATGACGTCACTGCTGTCCCCATGTATCATGACGTCACTGCTGTCCCCATGTATAATGACGTCACTGCTGTCCCCATGTATCATGACGTCACTGCTGTCCCCATGTATCATGACGTCACTGCTGTCCCCATGTATAATGACGTCACTGCTGTCCCCATGTATAATGACGTCACTGCTGTCCCCATGTATAATGACGTCACTGCTGTCCCCATGTATAATGACGTCACCGCTGTCCCCATGTATAATGACGTCACCGCTGTCCCCGGAGGGTAATGACGTCACCGCTGTCCCCATGTATCATGACGTCACTGCTGTCCCCATGTATCATGACGTCACTGCTGTCCCCATGTATCATGACGTCACTGCTGTCCCCATGTATCATGACGTCACTGCTGTCCCCATGTATCATGACGTCACTGCTGTCCCCATGTATCATGACGTCACTGCTGTCCCCATGTATAATGACGTCACTGCTGTCCCCATGTATAATGACGTCACTGCTGTCCCCATGTATAATGACGTCACTGCTGTCCCCATGTATAATGACGTCACTGCTGTCCCCATGTATAATGACGTCACCGCTGTCCCCATGTATAATGACGTCACCGCTGTCCCCATGTATAATGACGTCACCGCTGTCCCCGGAGGGTAATGACGTCACTGCTGTCCCCATGTATAATGACGTCACTGCTGTCCCCATGTATAATGACGTCACTGCTGTCCCCATGTATAATGACGTCACTGCTGTCCCCATGTATAATGACGTCACTGCTGTCCCCGGAGGGTAATGACGTCACTGCTGTCCCCGGAGGGTAATGACGTCACTGCTGTCCCCGGAGGGTAATGACGTCACTGCTGTCCCCGGAGGGTAATGACGTCACTGCTGTCCCCGGAGGGTAATGACGTCACTGCTGTCCCCGGAGGGTAATGACGTCACTGCTGTCCCCGGAGGGTAATGACGTCACTGCTGTCCCCGGAGGGTAATGACGTCACTGCTGTCCCCGGAGGGTAATGACGTCACTGCTGTCCCCGGAGGGTAATGACGTCACTGCTGTCCCCATGTATAATGACGTCACTGCTGTCCCCATGTATAATGACGTCACTGCTGTCCCCATGTATAATGACGTCACTGCTGTCCCCGGAGTGTAATGACGTCACTGCTGTCCCCGGAGTGTAATGACATCACTGCTGTCCCGGAGTGTAATGACGTCACTGCTGTCCCCGGAGTGTAATGACATCACTGCTGTCCCCATGTATAATGACGTCACTGCTGTCCCCATGTATAATGACGTCACTGCTGTCCCCATGTATAATGACGTCACTGCTGTCCCCATGTATAATGACGTCACTGCTGTCCCCATGTATAATGACGTCACTGCTGTCCCCGGAGTGTAATGACGTCACTGCTGTCCCCGGAGTGTAATGACATCACTGCTGTCCCGGAGTGTAATGACGTCACTGCTGTCCCCGGAGTGTAATGACATCACTGCTGTCCCCATGTATAATGACGTCACTGCTGTCCCCATGTATAATGACGTCACTGCTGTCCCCATGTATAATGACGTCACTGCTGTCCCCATGTATAATGACGTCACTGCTGTCCCCATGTATAATGACGTCACTGCTGTCCCCGGAGGGTAATGACGTCACTGCTGTCCCCGGAGGGTAATGACGTCACTGCTGTCCCCGGAGGGTAATGACGTCACTGCTGTCCCCGGAGGGTAATGACGTCACTGCTGTCCCCGGAGGGTAATGACGTCACTGCTGTCCCCGGAGGGTAATGACGTCACTGCTGTCCCCGGAGGGTAATGACGTCACTGCTGTCCCCGGAGGGTAATGACGTCACTGCTGTCCCCATGTATAATGACGTCACTGCTGTCCCCATGTATAATGACGTCACTGCTGTCCCCATGTATAATGACGTCACTGCTGTCCCCATGTATAATGACGTCACTGCTGTCCCCGGAGTGTAATGACGTCACTGCTGTCCCCGGAGTGTAATGACGTCACTGCTGTCCCGGAGTGTAATGACGTCACTGCTGTCCCCGGAGTGTAATGACATCACTGCTGTCCCCATGTATAATGACGTCACTGCTGTCCCCATGTATAATGACGTCACTGCTGTCCCCATGTATAATGACGTCACTGCTGTCCCCATGTATAATGACGTCACTGCTGTCCCCGGAGGGTAATGACGTCACTGCTGTCCCCGGAGGGTAATGACGTCACTGCTGTCCCCGGAGGGTAATGACGTCACTGCTGTCCCCGGAGGGTAATGACGTCACTGCTGTCCCCGGAGGGTAATGACGTCACTGCTGTCCCCGGAGGGTAATGACGTCACTGCTGTCCCCGGAGGGTAATGACGTCACTGCTGTCCCCGGAGGGTAATGACGTCACTGCTGTCCCCATGTATAATGACGTCACTGCTGTCCCCATGTATAATGACGTCACTGCTGTCCCCATGTATAATGACGTCACTGCTGTCCCCATGTATAATGACGTCACTGCTGTCCCCGTGTATAATGACGTCACTGCTGTCCCCGTGTATAATGACGTCACTGCTGTCCCCATGTGTAATGACGTCACTGCTGTCCCCATGTGTAATGACGTCACTGCTGTCCCCATGTATAATGACGTCACTGCTGTCCCCATGTATAATGACGTCACTGCTGTCCCCATGTATAATGACGTCACTGCTGTCCCCATGTATAATGACGTCACTGCTGTCCCCATGTATAATGACGTCACTGCTGTCCCCGGAGTGTAATGACGTCACTGCTGTCCCCATGTATAATGACGTCACTGCTGTCCCCATGTATAATGACGTCACTGCGGTCCCCATGTATAATGACGTCACTGCTGTCCCCATGTATAATGACGTCACTGCTGTCCCCGGAGTGTAATGACGTCACCGCTGTCCCCGGAGTGTAATGACGTCACCGCTGTCCCCATGTATAATGACGTCACTGCTGTCCCCATGTATAATGACGTCACTGCGGTCCCCATGTATAATGACGTCACTGCGGTCCCCATGTATAATGACGTCACTGCGGTCCCCATGTATAATGACGTCACTGCTGTCCCCATGTATAATGACGTCACTGCTGTCCCGGAGTGTAATGACGTCACTGCTGTCCCCGGAGTGTAATGACATCACTGCTGTCCCCATGTATAATGACGTCACTGCTGTCCCCATGTATAATGACGTCACTGCTGTCCCCATGTATAATGACGTCACTGCTGTCCCCATGTATAATGACGTCACTGCTGTCCCCGGAGGGTAATGACGTCACTGCTGTCCCCGGAGGGTAATGACGTCACTGCTGTCCCCGGAGGGTAATGACGTCACTGCTGTCCCCGGAGGGTAATGACGTCACTGCTGTCCCCGGAGGGTAATGACGTCACTGCTGTCCCCGGAGGGTAATGACGTCACTGCTGTCCCCGGAGGGTAATGACGTCACTGCTGTCCCCGGAGGGTAATGACGTCACTGCTGTCCCCATGTATAATGACGTCACTGCTGTCCCCATGTATAATGACGTCACTGCTGTCCCCATGTATAATGACGTCACTGCTGTCCCCATGTATAATGACGTCACTGCTGTCCCCATGTATAATGACGTCACTGCTGTCCCCGTGTATAATGACGTCACTGCTGTCCCCATGTGTAATGACGTCACTGCTGTCCCCATGTGTAATGACGTCACTGCTGTCCCCATGTATAATGACGTCACTGCTGTCCCCATGTATAATGACGTCACTGCTGTCCCCATGTATAATGACGTCACTGCTGTCCCCATGTATAATGACGTCACTGCTGTCCCCATGTATAATGACGTCACTGCTGTCCCCGGAGTGTAATGACGTCACTGCTGTCCCCATGTATAATGACGTCACTGCTGTCCCCATGTATAATGACGTCACTGCGGTCCCCATGTATAATGACGTCACTGCTGTCCCCATGTATAATGACGTCACTGCTGTCCCCGGAGTGTAATGACGTCACCGCTGTCCCCGGAGTGTAATGACGTCACCGCTGTCCCCATGTATAATGACGTCACTGCTGTCCCCATGTATAATGACGTCACTGCGGTCCCCATGTATAATGACGTCACTGCGGTCCCCATGTATAATGACGTCACTGCTGTCCCCATGTATAATGACGTCACTGCTGTCCCCGGAGTGTAATGACGTCACCGCTGTCCCCGGAGTGTAATGACGTCACCGCTGTCCCCATGTATAATGACGTCACCGCTGTCCCCATGTATAATGACGTCACCGCGGTCCCCATGTATAATGACGTCACCGCGGTCCCCATGTATAATGACGTCACCGCTGTCCCCATGTATAATGACGTCACCGCTGTCCCCATGTATAATGACGTCACCGCTGTCCCCGGAGTGTAATGACGTCACCGCTGTCCCCGGAGTGTAATGACGTCACCGCTGTCCCCATGTATAATGACGTCACCGCTGTCCCCATGTATAATGACGTCACCGCGGTCCCCATGTATAATGACGTCACCGCGGTCCCCATGTATAATGACGTCACCGCGGTCCCCATGTATAATGACGTCACCGCTGTCCCCATGTATAATGACGTCACCGCTGTCCCCATGTATAATGACGTCACCGCTGTCCCCATGTATAATGACGTCACCGCTGTCCCCATGTATAATGACGTCACCGCTGTCCCCATGTATAATGACGTCACCGCTGTCCCCATGTATAATGACGTCACCGCTGTCCCCATGTATAATGACGTCACCGCTGTCCCCATGTATAATGACGTCACCGCTGTCCCCATGTATAATGACGTCACCGCTGTCCCCATGTATAATGACGTCACCGCTGTCCCCATGTATAATGACG
Source organism: Hyla sarda (assembly GCF_029499605.1). NCBI lineage: Eukaryota > Metazoa > Chordata > Amphibia > Anura > Hylidae > Hyla > Hyla sarda. Next base: position 137,025 of record NW_026610801.1, read on the forward strand.
TCACCGCTGTCCCCATGTATAATGACATCACCGCTGTCCCCATGTATAATGACGTCACTGCTGTCCCCATGTATAATGACGTCACTGCTGTCCCCATGTATAATGACGTCACTGCTGTCCCCATGTATAATGACGTCACTGCTGTCCCCATGTATAATGACGTCACTGCTGTCCCCATGTATAATGACATCACTGCTGTCCCCATGTATCATGATGTCACCAAAGCATATACAGCTCTGCCAGCCCAACAATATCTCCACACACACAGCATAAGTCAATGATAATATCACACAGGGGGGTGGAAGTGACATCATTACACAAACGGGGGGAATCAGTGATGTCATCCACCTGAAGCCTGGTGCTGACACGCTCCGGACAGTACATCATGGCTACGTCACAGAGTGAGTGGCCCGGCCTCCAGCCTGTGTAGTAGGCCAGTGGCAGACTCCTGACATCTGAGCAGACGGCATTAGGGGGGGGTCACATACATATACACACACAGTCACTATACCTGGCTTGGCCTGCCCGCTGTTTACCTCCCCTGTGCCCTGCGAGGCTGTGCTGGCCTCTGTGCTCTGTTTACACTGAGGAGGGCTGGTACTTCACTGAAACCCAACCCGCTACAAGCCCCTGCATCTGTACTGGGGGAGGGGAGGCGGGAGCAGAGGGAGGGCAGGCATCCACGGGAACAGCACTCATTAACTCCTTCCTAACTGAGCGTACACTCCGCTATACTGCAGACGCCATGCCCTGCGCATTAAAGGGTAACACAGCCTCCCCCTGTACATTATATATCTTATATCACATCACAGCCTCCCCCTGTACATTATATACCTTATATCACATCACAGCCTCCTCCTGTACATTATATACCTTATATCACATCACAGCCTCCTCCTGTACATTATATACCTTATATCACATCACAGCCTCCCCCTGTACATTATATACCTTATATCACATCACAGCCTCCTCCTGTACATTATATACCTTATATAACATCACAGCCTCCTCCTGTACATTATATACCTTATATAACATCACAGCCTCCTCCTGTACATTATATACCTTATATAACATCACAGCCTCCTCCTGTACATTATATACCTTATATAACATCACAGCCTCCTCCTGTACATTATATACCTTATATAACATCACAGCCTCCTCCTGTACATTATATACCTTATATCACATCACAGCCTCCCCCTGTACATTATATACCTTATATCACATCACAGCCTCCTCCTGTACATTATATACCTTATATCACATCACAGCCTCCTCCTGTACATTATATACCTTATATAACATCACAGCCTCCTCCTGTACATTATATACCTTATATAACATCACAGCCTCCTCCTGTACATTATATACCTTATATCACATCACAGCCTCCTCCTGTACATTATATACCTTATATCACATCACAGCCTCCCCCTGTACATTATATACCTTATATCACATCACAGCCTCCTCCTGTACATTATATACCTTATATCACATCACAGCCTCCCCCTGTACATTATATACCTTATATCACATCACAGCCTCCCCCTGTACATTATATACCTTATATCACATCACAGCCTCCTCCTGTACATTATATACCTTATATCACATCACAGCCTCCTCCTGTACATTATATACCTTATATCACATCACAGCCTCCTCCTGTACATTATATACCTTATATCACATCACAGCCGCCTCCTGTACATTATATACCTTATATCACATCACAGCCCCCCCTGTACATTATATACCTTATATCACATCACAGCCTCCCCCTGTACATTATATACCTTATATCACATCACAGCCTCCCCCTGTACATTATATACCTTATATCACATCACAGCCTCCTCCTCTACATTATATACCGTATATCACATCACAGCCGCCTCCTGTACATTATATACCTTATATCACATCACAGCCTCCTCCTGTACATTATATACCTTATATCACACCACAGCCTCCTCCTGTACATTATATACCTTATATCACATCACAGCCTCCTCCTGTACATTATATACCTTATATCACATCACAGCCTCCCCCTGTACATTATATACCTTATATCACATCACAGCCTCCCCCTGTACATTATATACCTTATATCACATCACAGCCTCCCCCTGTACATTATATACCTTATATCACATCACAGCCTCCTCCTGTACATTATATACCTTATATCACATCACAGCCTCCCCTGTACATTATATACCTTATATCACATCACAGCCTCCTCCTGTACATTATATACCTTATATCACATCACAGCCTCCTCCTGTACATTATATACCTTATATCACATCACAGCCTCCTGTACATTATATACCTTATATCACATCACAGCCTCCTCCTGTACATTATATACCTTATATAACATCACAGCCTCCTCCTGTACATTATATACCTTATATCACATCACAGCCTCCTGTACATTATATACCTTATATCACATCACAGCCTCCTCCTGTACATTATATACCTTATATCACATCACAGCCTCCTCCTGTACATTATATACCTTATATCACATCACAGCCTCCTCCTGTACATTATATACCTTATATCACATCACAGCCTCCTCCTGTACATTATATACTTTATATCACATCACAGCCTCCCCCTGTACATTATATACTTTATATCACATCACAGCCTCCTGTACATTATATACCTTATATCACACCACAGCCTCCCCCTGTACATTATATACCTTATATCACATCACAGCCTCCCCCTGTACATTATATACCTTATATCACATCACAGCCTCCTCCTGTACATTATATACCTTATATCACATCACAGCCTCCTCCTGTACATTATATATCTTATATCACATCACAGCCTCCCCTGTACATTATATACCTTATATCACATCACAGCCTCCTCCTGTACATTATATACCTTATATCACATCACAGCCTCCTCCTGTACATTATATACCTTATATCACATCACAGCCTCCTCCTGTACATTATATACCTTATATCACATCACAGCCTCCTGTACATTATATACCTTATATCACATCACAGCCTCCTGTACATTATATACCTTATATCACACCACAGCCTCCCCCTGTACATTATATACCTTATATCACACCACAGCCTCCCCCTGTACATTATATACCTTATATCACATCACAGCCTCCTGTACATTATATACCTTATATCACAGCCTCCCCTGTACATTATATACCTTATATCACATCACAGCCTCCCCCTGTACATTATATACCGTATATCACATCACAGCCTCCTCCTGTACATTATATACCTTATATCACATCACAGCCGCCTCCTGTACATTATATACCTTATATCACATCACAGCCTCCCCCTGTACATTATATACCTTATATCACATCACAGCCTCCCCTGTACATTATATACCTTATATCACATCACAGCCTCCTCCTGTACATTATATACCTTATATCACATCACAGCCTCCCCCTGTACATTATATACCTTATATCACATCACAGCCTCCTCCTGTACATTATATACCTTATATCACATCACAGCCTCCTCCTGTACATTATATACCTTATATCACATCACAGCCTCCCCTGTACATTATATACCTTATATCACATCACAGCCTCCTCCTGTACATTATATACCTTATAGCACATCACATCCTCCCCCTGTACATTATATACCTTATATCACATCACAGCCTCCTGTACATTATATACCTTATATCACATCACAGCCTCCTCCTGTACATTATATACCTTATATCACATCACAGCCTCCCCTGTACATTATATACCTTATATCACATCACAGCCTCCTCCTGTACATTATATACCTTATATCACATCACAGCCTCCTCCTGTACATTATATACCTTATATCACACCACAGCCTCCTCCTGTACATTATATACCTTATATCACACCACAGCCTCCTCCTGTACATTATATACCTTATATCACATCACAGCTTCCTCCTGTACATTATATACCTTATATCACAGCCCCCTGTACATTATATACCTTATATCACATCACAGCCTCCTCCTGTACATTATATACCTTATATCACATCACAGCCTCCTCCTGTACATTATATACCTTATATCACATCACAGCCTCCTCCTGTACATTATATACCTTATATCACATCACAGCCTCCTGTACATTATATACCTTATATCACATCACAGCCTCCCCCTGTACATTATATACCTTATATCACATCACAGCCTCCCCCTGTACATTATATACCTTATATCACATCACAGCCTCCTCCTGTACATTATATACCTTATATCACATCACAGCCTCCCCTGTACATTATATACCTTATATCACATCACAGCCTCCTGTACATTATATACCTTATATCACATCACAGCCTCCTGTATATTATATACCTTATATCACATCACAGCCTCCTCCTGTACATTATATACCTTATATCACATCACAGCCTCCTCCTGTACATTATATACCTTATATCACATCACAGCCTCCTCCTGTACATTATATACCGTATATCACATCACAGCCTCCTCCTGTACATTATATACCTTATATCACATCACAGCCTCCTCCTGTACATTATATACCGTATATCACATCACAGCCTCCTCCTGTACATTATATACCTTATATCACATCACAGCCCCCTGTACATTATATACCTTATATCACATCACAGCCTCCTCCTGTACATTATATACCTTATATCACATCACAGCCTCCTCCTGTACATTATATACCTTATATCACACCACAGCCTCCTCCTGTACATTATATACCTTATATCACACCACAGCCTCCCCCTGTACATTATATACCGTATATCACATCACAGCCTCCTCCTGTACATTATATACCTTATATCACATCACAGCCTCCTCCTGTACATTATATACCTTATATCACATCACAGCCTCCTGTACATTATATACCTTATATCACATCACAGCCTCCTGTACATTATATACCTTATATCACATCACAGCCTCCTGTACATTATATACCTTATATCACATCACAGCCTCCCCCTGTACATTATATACCTTATATCACAGCCTCCTCCTGTACATTATATACCTTATATCACATCACAGCCTCCCCCTGTACATTATATACCTTATATCACATCACAGCCTCCTCCTGTACATTATATACCTTATATCACATCACAGCCTCCCCCTGTACATTATATACCTTATATCACATCACAGCCTCCCCCTGTACATTATATACCTTATATCACATCACAGCTTCCTCCTGTACATTATATACCTTATATCACATCACAGCCCCCCCCTGTACATTATATACCTTATATCACAGCCCCCTGTACATTATATACCTTATATCACATCACAGCCTCCTCCTGTACATTATATACCTTATATCACATCACAGCCTCCTCCTGTACATTATATACCTTATATCACATCACAGCCTCCCCCTGTACATTATATACCTTATATCACATCACAGCCTCCTCCTGTACATTATATACCTTATATCACATCACAGCCTCCCCCTGTACATTATATACCTTATATCACATCACAGCCTCCCCCTGTACATTATATACCTTATATCACATCACAGCCTCCCCCTGTACATTATATACCGTATATCACATCACAGCCTCCCCCTGTACATTATATACCTTATATCACATCACAGCCTCCTCCTGTACATTATATACCTTATATCACATCACAGCCTCCCCCTGTACATTATATACCTTATATCACATCACAGCCTCCCCCTGTACATTATATACCTTATATCACATCACAGCCTCCCCCTGTACATTATATACCGTATATCACATCACAGCCTCCCCCTGTACATTATATACCTTATATCACATCACAGCCTCCTCCTGTACATTATATACCTTATATCACATCACAGCCTCCCCCTGTACATTATATACCTTATATCACATCACAGCCTCCTCCTGTACATTATATACCTTATATCACATCACAGCCTCCCCCTGTACATTATATACCTTATATCACATCACAGCCTCCCCCTGTACATTATATACCTTATATCACATCACAGCCTCCCCCTGTACATTATATACCTTATATCACATCACAGCCTCCCCCTGTACATTATATACCTTATATCACATCACAGCCTCCTCCTGTACATTATATACCTTATATCACATCACAGCCTCCCCCTGTACATTATATACCTTATATCACATCACAGCCTCCTCCTGTACATTATATACCTTATATCACATCACATCCTCCCCCTGTACATTATATACCTTATATCACATCACATCCTCCCCCTGTACATTATATACCTTATATCACATCACAGCCTCCCCCTGTACATTATATACCTTATATCACATCACAGCCTCCCCCTGTACATTATATACCTTATATCACATCACAGCCTCCCCCTGTACATTATATACCTTATATCACATCACAGCTTCCTCCTGTACATTATATACCTTATATCACAGCCCCCTGTACATTATATACCTTATATCACATCACAGCCTCCTCCTGTACATTATATACCTTATATCACATCACAGCCTCCTCCTGTACATTATATACCTTATATCACATCACAGCCTCCTCCTGTACATTATATACCTTATATCACAGCCCCCTGTACATTATATACCTTATATCACATCACAGCCTCCTCCTGTACATTATATACCTTATATCACATCACAGCCTCCCCCTGTACATTATATACCTTATATCACACCACAGCCTCCTCCTGTACATTATATACCTTATATCACACCACAGCCTCCTCCTGTACATTATATACCTTATATCACATCACAGCCTCCTCCTGTACATTATATACCTTATATCACATCACAGCCTCCCCCTGTACATTATATACCTTATATCACATCACAGCCTCCTGTACATTATATACCTTATATCACATCACAGCCTCCTGTACATTATATACCTTATATCACATCACAGCCTCCTCCTGTACATTATATACCTTATATCACATCACAGCCTCCCCCTGTACATTATATACCTTATATCACATCACAGCTTCCTCCTGTACATTATATACCTTATATCACAGCCCCCTGTACATTATATACCTTATATCACATCACAGCCTCCTCCTGTACATTATATACCTTATATCACATCACAGCCTCCTCCTGTACATTATATACCTTATATCACATCACAGCCTCCTCCTGTACATTATATACCTTATATCACATCACAGCCTCCTCCTGTACATTATATACCTTATATCACACCACAGCCTCCTCCTGTACATTATATACCTTATATCACATCACAGCCTCCTCCTGTACATTATATACCTTATATCACAGCCTCCTCCTGTACATTATATACCATATATCACAGCCTCCTCCTGTACATTATATACCTTATATCACATCACAGCCTCCCCCTGTACATTATATACCTTATATCACATCACAGCCTCCCCCTGTACATTATATACCTTATATCACATCACAGCCTCCCCCTGTACATTATATACCTTATATCACATCACAGCCTCCCCCTGTACATTATATACCTTATATCACATCACAGCCTCCCCCTGTACATTATATACCTTATATCACATCACAGCCTCCTCCTGTACATTATATACCTTATATCACATCACAGCCTCCCCCTGTACATTATATACCTTATATCACATCACAGCCTCCCCCTGTACATTATATACCTTATATCACATCACAGCCTCCTCCTGTACATTATATACCTTATATCACATCACAGCCTCCTCCTGTACATTATATACCTTATATCACATCACAGCCTCCCCCTGTACATTATATACCTTATATCACATCACAGCCTCCTCCTGTACATTATATACCTTATATCACATCACAGCCTCCCCTGTACATTATATACCTTATATCACATCACAGCCTCCTGTACATTATATACCTTATATCACATCACAGCCTCCTGTACATTATATACCTTATATCACATCACAGCCTCCCCTGTACATTATATACCTTATATCACATCACAGCCTCCTCCTGTACATTATATACCTTATATCACATCACAGCCTCCTCCTGTACATTATATACCTTATATCACATCACAGCCTCCTCCTGTACATTATATACCTTATATCACATCACAGCCTCCTCCTGTACATTATATACCTTATATCACATCACAGCCTCCCCTGTACATTATATACCTTATATCACATCACAGCCTCCTGTACATTATATACCTTATATCACATCACAGCCTCCTCCTGTACATTATATACCTTATATCACATCACAGCCTCCCCCTGTACATTATATACCTTATATCACATCACAGCCTCCCCTGTACATTATATACCTTATATCACATCACAGCCTCCTCCTGTACATTATATACCTTATATCACATCACAGCCTCCTCCTGTACATTATATACCTTATATCACATCACAGCCTCCCCTGTACATTATATACCTTATATCACATCACAGCCTCCTGTACATTATATACCTTATATCACATCACAGCCTCCTCCTGTACATTATATACCTTATATCACATCACAGCCTCCTCCTGTACATTATATACCTTATATCACATCACAGCCTCCCCCTGTACATTATATACCTTATATCACATCACAGCCTCCCCTGTACATTATATACCTTATATCACATCACAGCCTCCTCCTGTACATTATATACCTTATATCACATCACAGCCTCCTCCTGTACATTATATACCTTATATCACATCACAGCCTCCCCCTGTACATTATATACCTTATATCACATCACAGCATCCCCCTGTACATTATATACCTTATATCACATCACAGCCTCCCCCTGTACATTATATACCTTATATCACATCACAGCCTCCCCCTGTACATTATATACCTTATATCACATCACAGCCTCCTCCTGTACATTATATACCGTATATCACACCACAGCCGCCTCCTGTACATTATATACCGTATATCACACCACAGCCGCCTCCTGTACATTATATACCTTATATCACAGCCTCCTCCTGTACATTATATACCTTATATCACATCACAGCCTCCTCCTGTACATTATATACCTTATATCACATCACAGCCTCCCCCTGTACATTATATACCTTATATCACATCACAGCCTCCCCCTGTACATTATATACCGTATATCACATCACAGCCGCCTCCTGTACATTATATACCTTATATCACACCACAGCCTCCCCCTGTACATTATATACCGTATATCACAGCCTCCTCCTGTACATTATATACCTTATATCACATCACAGCCTCCTGTACATTATATACCTTATATCACATCACAGCCTCCTCCTGTACATTATATACCTTATATCACATCACAGCCTCCTCCTGTACATTATATACCTTATATCACACCACAGCCTCCTCCTGTACATTATATACCTTATATCACATCACAGCCTCCTCCTGTACATTATATACCTTATATCACAGCCTCCTCCTGTACATTATATACCTTATATCACAGCCTCCTCCTGTACATTATATACCTTATATCACATCACAGCCTCCCCCTGTACATTATATACCTTATATCACATCACAGCCTCCCCCTGTACATTATATACCTTATATCACATCACAGCCTCCCCCTGTACATTATATACCTTATATCACATCACAGCCTCCCCCTGTACATTATATACCTTATATCACATCACAGCCTCCCCCTGTACATTATATACCTTATATCACATCACAGCCTCCTCCTGTACATTATATACCTTATATCACATCACAGCCTCCCCTGTACATTATATACCTTATATCACATCACAGCCTCCTGTACATTATATACCTTATATCACATCACAGCCTCCCCCTGTACATTATATACCTTATATCACATCACAGCCTCCTGTACATTATATACCTTATATCACATAACAGCCTCCTCCTGTACATTATATACCTTATATCACATCACAGCCTCCCCCTGTACATTATATACCTTATATCACATCACAGCCTCCCCTGTACATTATATACCTTATATCACATCACAGCCTCCTCCTGTACATTATATACCTTATATCACATCACAGCCTCCTCCTGTACATTATATACCTTATATCACATCACAGCCTCCCCTGTACATTATATACCTTATATCACATCACAGCCTCCTGTACATTATATACCTTATATCACATCACAGCCTCCTCCTGTACATTATATACCTTATATCACATCACAGCCTCCTCCTGTACATTATATACCTTATATCACATCACAGCCTCCCCCTGTACATTATATACCGTATATCACATCACAGCCTCCCCTGTACATTATATACCTTATATCACATCACAGCCTCCTCCTGTACATTATATACCTTATATCACATCACAGCCTCCTCCTGTACATTATATACCTTATATCACATCACAGCCTCCTCCTGTACATTATATACCTTATATCACATCACAGCCTCCCCCTGTACATTATATACCTTATATCACATCACAGCCTCCCCCTGTACATTATATACCTTATATCACATCACAGCCTCCTCCTGTACATTATATACCGTATATCACATCACAGCCGCCTCCTGTACATTATATACCTTATATCACACCACAGCCTCCTCCTGTACATTATATACCTTATATCACAGCCTCCTCCTGTACATTATATACCTTATATCACATCACAGCCTCCTCCTGTACATTATATACCTTATATCACATCACAGCCTCCCCCTGTACATTATATACCTTATATCACATCACAGCCTCCCCCTGTACATTATATACCGTATATCACATCACAGCCGCCTCCTGTACATTATATACCTTATATCACACCACAGCCTCCTCCTGTACATTATATACCTTATATCACAGCCTCCTCCTGTACATTATATACCTTATATCACATCACAGCCTCCTGTACATTATATACCTTATATCACATCACAGCCTCCCCCTGTACATTATATACCTTATATCACATCACAGCCTCCTCCTGTACATTATATACCTTATATCACATCACAGCCTCCTCCTGTACATTATATACCTTATATCACATCACAGCCTCCCCTGTACATTATATACCTTATATCACATCACAGCCTCCTCCTGTACATTATATACCTTATATCACATCACAGCCTCCTGTACATTATATACCTTATATCACATCACAGCCTCCCCCTGTACATTATATACCTTATATCACATCACAGCCTCCCCCTGTACATTATATACCTTATATCACATCACAGCCTCCTCCTGTACATTATATATCTTATATCACATCACAGCCTCCTCCTGTACATTATATACCGTATATCACATCACAGCCTCCTCCTGTACATTATATACCTTATATCACATCACAGCCTCCTCCTGTACATTATATATCTTATATCACATCACAGCCTCCTGTACATTATATACCTTATATCACATCACAGCCTCCTGTACATTATATACCTTATATCACATCACAGCCTCCTCCTGTACATTATATACCTTATATCACACCACAGCCTCCCCCTGTACATTATATACCTTATATCACATCACAGCCTCCCCCTGTACATTATATACCTTATATCACATCACAGCCTCCTCCTGTACATTATATACCTTATATCACAGCCTCCTCCTGTACATTATATACCTTATATCACATCACAGCCTCCTCCTGTACATTATATACCTTATATCACATCACAGCCTCCCCCTGTACATTATATACCTTATATCACATCACAGCCTCCTCCTGTACATTATATACCTTATATCACATCACAGCCTCCCCCTGTACATTATATACCGTATATCACATCACATCCTCCTCCTGTACATTATATACCTTATATCACATCACAGCCTCCTCCTGTACATTATATACCTTATATCACATCACAGCCTCCTCCTGTACATTATATACCTTATATCACATCACAGCCTCCCCCTGTACATTATATACCTTATATCACATCACAGCCTCCCCCTGTACATTATATACCTTATATCACATCACAGCCTCCTCCTGTACATTATATATCTTATATCACATCACAGCCTCCCCCTGTACATTATATACCTTATATCACATCACAGCCTCCCCTGTACATTATATACCTTATATCACATCACAGCCTCCCCCTGTACATTATATACCGTATATCACATCACAGCCTCCTCCTGTACATTATATACCTTATATCACATCACAGCCTCCCCCTGTACATTATATACCTTATATCACATCACAGCCTCCCCCTGTACATTATATACCTTATATCACATCACAGCCTCCTGTACATTATATACCTTATATCACATCACAGCCTCCTCCTGTACATTATATACCTTATATCACATCACAGCCTCCTGTACATTATATACCTTATATCACATCACAGCCTCCTGTACATTATATACCTTATATCATATCACAGCCTCCTGTACATTATATACCTTATATCACACCACAGCCTCCTCCTGTACATTATATACCTTATATCACATCACAGCCTCCTCCTGTACATTATATACCTTATATCACATCACAGCCTCCTCCTGTACATTATATACCTTATATCACATCACAGCCTCCTCCTGTACATTATATACCTTATATCACATCACAGCCTCCCCCTGTACATTATATACCTTATATCACATCACAGCCTCCCCCTGTACAATATATACCTTATATCACACCACAGCCTCCTCCTGTACATTATATACCTTATATCACATCACAGCCTCCTGTACATTATATACCTTATATCACATCACAGCCTCCTGTATATTATATACCTTATATCACATCACAGCCTCCCCCTGTACATTATATACCTTATATCACACCACAGCCTCCCTCTGTACATTATATACCTTATATCACATCACAGCCTCCTCCTGTACATTATATACCTTATATCACATCACAGCCTCCCCCTGTACATTATATACCTTATATCACATCACAGCCTCCCCCTGTACATTATATACCTTATATCACATCACAGCCTCCCCCTGTACATTATATACCTTATATCACATCACAGCCCCCTCCTGTACATTATATACCTTATATCACATCACAGCCTCCTCCTGTACATTATATACCTTATATCACATCACAGCCTCCCCCTGTACATTATATACCTTATATCACATCACAGCCTCCTCCTGTACATTATATACCTTATATCACATCACAGCCTCCTCCTGTACATTATATACCTTATATCACATCACAGCCTCCTCCTGTACATTATATACATTATATCACATCACAGCCTCCTCCTGTACATTATATACCTTATATCACATCACAGCCTCCTCCTGTACATTATATACCTTATATCACAGCCCCTAGTACATTATATACCTTATATCACATCACAGCCTCCTCCTGTACATTATATACCTTATATCACATCACAGCCTCCTCCTGTACATTATATACCTTATATCACATCACAGCCTCCTCCTGTACATTATATACCTTATATCACATCACAGCCTCCTGTACATTATATACCTTATATCACATCACAGCCTCCTCCTGTACATTATATACCTTATATCACATCACAGCCTCCTCCTGTACATTATATACCTTATATCACATCACAGCCTCCTGTACATTATATACCTTATATCACATCACAGCCTCCTGTACATTATATACCTTATATCACATCACAGCCTCCTCCTGTACATTATATACCTTATATCACATCACAGCCTCCCCCTGTACATTATATACCGTATATCACAGCCTCCCCCTGTACATTATATACCGTATATCACATCACAGCCTCCTCCTGTACATTATATACCTTATATCACATCACAGCCTCCCCCTGTACATTATATACCGTATATCACAGCCTCCTCCTGTACATTATATACCTTATATCACATCACAGCCTCCTCCTGTACATTATATACCTTATATCACATCCTCCCCCTGTACATTATATACCTTATATCACATCCTCCTCCTGTACATTATATACCTTATATCACATCCTCCTCCTGTACATTATATACCTTTTATCACATCACAGCCTCCTCCTGTACATTATATACCTTATATCACAGCCCCCTGTACATTATATACCTTATATCACACCTTCTGAAGTTGTAGAGGTATAACCATAGGACGGGGGAGGCTAAGATAGGCGAGAGGGGATAATTTGAAATAGGAAAGGGTTCAAGGAGAAGTCTGGGATATGAAATTATCCACTATCCTAACGATAGACTCTAAGTTTCAGATCGCGGGGGGTCCGACCACTGGGGTCCTGGCGATCTCCCATACGGGGCCCTCGGTACTTTGCAGAAATAGAGCGTTTCGGCCACCGTATGATGTGGTGGCCGACACGCCCCCCCATAATACATTTCAATTGCAGAGGCGGAGACTGCCGAATGCCGCGCTCTGGCTCTCCCATAGAGATGTATTGAGGGGGCGTGTCGGCCACCGTGTCATGTGGTCATACTCCTTTAATGTAGAGGAACAAGTTCAGAATATGGAAAACTACCTCAGGACAGGGTAAATGTGCAGACGGTTGTGTGGGGGATGGGGAAGGGGTGTTATCCCAGGAAGGGGGGGGGGGAGGAAATGGGGATTTACCTTAGAACAGGATAAATGTGAGGGACTTACCTCAGTATAGGGGTGATTAGTACTTGTGGGGGAATTCTCTCAAGACAGGGATAATTTACCTCAGGACAGGGCAAATGTAGTTTACCTCAGGACAAAGATAATTTACCTCAGGGACAGGGTAAAATAGAGGGAATCACCTCAGGACAGGGATAATTTAGCTCAGGCCAGGGTAAATGAGGGGAAAATTACCTCTGGACAGACATAATTTACCTCAGGGCAGGGTAAATCAGGGGGAATTACCTCTGAACAGACATAATTTACCTCAGGGCAGGGTAAATCAGGGGGAATTACCTCTGAACAGACATAATTTACGTCAGGGCAAGGTAAATGAGGGGGAATTACCTCTGGACAGACATAATTTACCTCTGTGCAGGGTAAATGAGGGGGAATTACCTCTGGACAGACATAATTTACCTCTGTGCAGGGTAAATGAGGGGGATTACCTCTGGACAGACATAATTTACCTCTGTGCAGGGTAAATGAGGGGGATTACCTCTGGACAGACATAATTTAGCTCAGGGCAGGGTAAATGAGGGGGGATTACCTCAGGACAGGGATAATTTACCTCTGGACAGTAATAGTTTACCTCATGATGGGGTAAATGAGAGGAAAATACCTCAGCACAGGGTAAATGCAAAGGAATTACCTCAGCACAGGGTAAATGAGAAGGAATTGCCTCAGCACAGGATAAATGAGGGGGTATTACCTCTGGACAGACATAATTTACCTCTGTGCAGGGTAAATGAGGGGAAATTACCTCTTTGCAGGGTAAATGAGGGGGGATTACCTCAGGACAGAATTTACCTCAGGACAGACATCATTTACCTCAGGGCAGGGTAAATGAGGGGGGGGGGGGGATTACCTCAGAACAGACATAATTTACCTCAGGGCAGGGTAAATGAGAGGGAAGTACCCCTGGACAGACAAATTTACCTCAGGGCAGGGTAAATGAAGGGGAATTACCTCTGGACAGACATCATTTACCTCAGGGCAGGGTAAATCAGGGGGAATTACCTCAGGACAGACATAATTTACCTCAGGGCATGGTAAATGAGGGGGGGGATTACCTCAGGACAGACATCATTTACCTCTGTGCAGGGTAAATGAGGGGAATTACCTCTTTGCAGGGTAAATGAGGGGGATTACCTCTGGACAGACATAATTTAGCTCAGGGCAGGGTAAATGAGGGGGGGGGGGATTACCTCAGGACAGACATCATTTACCTCAGGGCAGGGTAAATAAGGGGGAATTACCTCAGGGCAGGGTAAATGAGGGGGAATTACCTCAGGGCAGGGTAAATGAGGGGGAATTACCTCAGGGCAGGGTAAATGAGGGGGAATTACCTCAGGGCAGACATAATTTACCTCAGGGCAGGGTAAATAAGGGGGAATTACCTCAGGGCAGGGTAAATGAGGGGAATTACCTCAGGGCAGACATAATTTACCTCAGGGCAGGGTAAATAAGGGGGAATTACCTCAGGGCAGGGTAAATGAGGGGGAATTACCTCAGGGCAGACATAATTTACCTCAGGGCAGGGAAAATTAAGGGGAATTACCTCTGGACAGACATAATTTACCTCAGGGCAGGGAAAATGAGGGGGAATTACCTCTAGACATACATAATTTACCTCAGGGCAAGGTAAATGAGGGGGAATTACCTCTGGACAGGCATAATTTACCTCAGGGCAGGGTAAATGAGGGGGAATTACCTCAGGACAGACATTATTTACCTCAGGGCAGGGAAAATAAAGGGGAATTACCCGTGGACAGACATAATTTACCTCAGGCCAGGGTAAAAGAGGGATTACCTCTGGACAGACATAATTTACCTCAGGCCAGGGTAAATGAGGGGGGGGGGGAATTACCTCAGGACAGAATTTACCTCTGTGCAGGGTAAATGATGGGGAATTACCTCAGGACAGACATAACTTACCTCAGGGCAGGGTAAATGAGGGGGGGTTAACTCAGGACAGACAATTTACCTCAGGGCAGAGTAAGTGAGGGGGAATTACCTCAGGACAGACAATTTACCTCAGGGCAGGGTAAATGAGGGGGAATTACCTCAGGACAGACATAATTTACCTCAGGGCAGGGTAAATGAGGGGGGGTTACCTCAGGACAGACAATTTACCTCAGGGCAGAGTAAGTGAGGGGGAATTACCTCAGGACAGACATAATTTACCTCAGGGCAGGGTAAATGAGGGGGAATTACCTCAGACAGACATAATTTACCTCAGGGCAGGGTAAATGAGGGGGGGTTACCTCAGGACAGACAATTTACCTCAGGGCAGAGTAAGTGAGGGGGAGTTACCTCAGGACAGACATAATTTACCTCAGGGCATGGTAAATGAGAGGGAATGCCTCTGGACAGACATAAATTTACCTCAGGGCAGGGTAAATGAGGGGGAATTACCTGAGAACAGACATCATTTACCTCTGTGCAGGGTAAATGAGGGGGGGGGTTACCCTCAAGACAGACATAATTTACCTCAGGGCAAGGAAAATGAGGGGGAATTACCTCTGGTCAGACATAATTTACCTCAGGGCAAGGAAAATGAGGGGGAATTACCTCTGGTCAGACATAATTTACCTCAGGGCAGGGTAAATGAGCGTGAATTACCCAAGGATAATTTACCCCAGGAAAGGATAAATGTGGGGCAGTTACTTCAGGACAGGATAAAAACGTCAGGATGGAGTAATACAAGGGAATTTTACCTCTGACGAATGATGGAAGGGATGGTCACGTGACATTATTCCGAGTCTGGAGGGAAGGGCAATGCTTAACTCCGCCCAGCTCTCTGGCGCCCCACTCGGACACAGGCAGCAGTAGATTGTAACCAATAGTTTTAACTCGGCTCCGCCCCCTGACGGCCGCAC
The DNA here is from genome assembly GCF_029499605.1 of Hyla sarda. NCBI lineage: Eukaryota > Metazoa > Chordata > Amphibia > Anura > Hylidae > Hyla > Hyla sarda. Next base: position 154,619 of record NW_026610801.1, read on the forward strand.
TGACTGCTGGGATGCTTGGTGTCCGCACTCACCGTGTCCGGTGCCACCCCCCCCCTCCCCGACCGGTTCCTTAGGCTTCCGTTGCCGGTGAAGCCGCGTCACCAATCCGAGCGTCCACCCTCACCAACGCGCGCCCGGTCTCTTTCCCGCGCATGACGTCACAACCTAGCTCAGTTGCCAGACTCAGTATCGCCGGAAGTGACGCCAGAGTCGCCACGGCAGCCATGTTAGATGAGGGAATGTATGCCCTTACAGCATTGAAAAAATGAGCACACCGGCCTGATAACCCCGAGTAGCCTGCAGGGGGCGCCGCCGAGTCATGTGACCGCTGAGTCATGGGCAACGAGGGATGATCACAACCTGTGTGTATGGGAGCATTGTACCTGGACGATGGAGGAGATGCTGGGGGTTATACTGCAGCCTGTGTGTTCTGTCAGGACGTGTTCACAACTGTGCACAATTATATGTACCGCATCCTCTGCATGTATCACGGGCAAGGGGAAATGAGAGGGGTACTACCACCCGCCGGGGGAAATGAGAGGGGTACTACCACCCGCCGGGGGAAATGAGAGGGGTACTACCACCCGCCGGGGGAAATGAGAGGGGTACTACCACCCGCCGGGGGAAATGAGAGGGGTACTACCACCCGCCGGGGGAAATGAGAGAGGGGTACTACCACCCGCCGGGGGAAATGAGAGGGGTACCACCACCCGCCGGGGGAAATGAGAGGGGTACTACCACCCGCCGGGGGAAATGAGAGGGGTACCACCACCCGCCGGGGGAAATGAGAGGGGTACCACCACCCGCCGGGGGAAATGAGAGGGGTACCACCACCCGCCGGGGGAAATGAGAGGGGTACCACCACCCGCCGGGGGAAATGAGAGGGGTACCACCACCCGCCGGGGGAAATGAGAGGGGTACCACCACCCGCCGGGGGAAATGAGAGGGGTACCACCACCCGCCGGGGGAAATGAGAGGGGTACCACCACCCGCCGGGGGAAATGAGAGGGGTACCACCACCCGCCGGGGGAAATGAGAGGGGTACTACCACCCGCCGGGGGAAATGAGAGGGGTACTACCACCCGCCGGGGGAAATGAGAGGGGTACTACCACCCGCCGGGGGAAATGAGAGGGGTACTACCACCCGCCGGGGGAAATGAGAGGGGGGAAATGAGAGGGGTACTACCACCCGCCGGGGAAAATGAGGGGGGGGGAAATGAGAGGGGTACTACCACCCGCCGGGGTAAATGAGAGGGGTACTACCACCCGCCGGGGGAAATGAGAGGGGTACTACCACCCGCCGGGGGAAATGAGAGGGGTACTACCACCCGCCGGGGGAAATGAGAGGGGTACTACCACCCGCCGGGGGAAATGAGAGGGGGGAAATGAGAGGGGTACTACCACCCGCCGGGGTAAATGAGAGGGGGGAAATGAGAGGGGTACTACCACCCGCCGGGGTAAATGAGAGGGGGGAAATGAGAGGGGTACTACCACCCGCCGGGGTAAATGAGAGGGGGGAAATGAGAGGGGTACTACCACCCGCCGGGGTAAATGAGAGGGGGGAAATGAGAGGGGTACTACCACCCGCCGGGGTAAATGAGAGGGGGGAAATGAGAGCGGTACTACCACCCGCCGGGGGAAATAAGAGAGGGGTGCTACCTCCGGCCGGGGTAAATGAGAGGGGTGCACGGGCCCGGCCCCTCACTCTACGCGGGCCCCGGCCCCATCCATATATTTGCTATTACCTATAGATCTGCTATAAGCACACAATGACCTACCGTGTTTCCCCGAAAATAAACCCTACCCCGAAAATAAGACCTAGTCCAGGGGTAATCTGCTGGCGGACCGCGGTCAAGTTCTCGCCGCAGGATACCGTAAGGTATGAAAGTGAAATGAGTACCGGTACCCAAGTTTATTAAGGCAGAGGGGTGGGGGGGCACTGTTTCCCAACCAGTGTGCCTCCAGCTGTTGCAAAACTACAACTCCCAGCATGCCCGGACAGCCAAAGGCCATTGGTTGGGAAACACTGCTGTAGGGTACGGTAGGAGTGTGGAGGATGGGGGGCTGCAGGAGTGTGGAGGATGCCCCCCATCCTCCACACTCCTGCAGCCCCCCCCATATCCTCCACACTCCTGCAGCCCCCCATCCTCCACACTCCTGCGGCCCCCCCCCCCCATCCTCCACACTCCTGCGGCCCCCCCCCCCATCCTCCACACTCCTGCAGCCCCCCCCCCCCCATCCTCCACACTCCTGCAGCCCCCCCCCCCATCCTCCACACTCCTGCAGCCCCCCCCCCCCCCTCCTGCAGCCCCCCCCCATCCTCCACACTCCTGCAGCCCCCCCCCATCCTCCACACTCCTGCAGCCCCCCCCCCCCATCCTCCACACTCCTGCAGCCCCCCCCCATCCTCCACACTCCTGCAGCCCCCCCCCATCCTCCACACTCCTGCAGCCCCCCCCCCCCATCCTCCACACTCCTGCAGCCCCCCCCCCATCCTCCACACTCCTGCAGCCCCCCCCCATCCTCCACACTCCTGCAGCCCCCCC
>NW_026610802.1:0-164783 GCF_029499605.1 Hyla sarda
CGACAGACAAGTCGCATCGGCTGAAAGTAGGCCAGAATGTCAGTCCATGTTGGAGCAGGTTTAGATACAGTCTAAAGCATAGATCTCAAAGTCTGTGCACAGAATTTAGCAAGGGCCTCGCACCTTCTGATGCATCAGGTAGGTGCACAATAGCATAGCCTAACCCTCTGTACTTTGGTCTATATTGATGCGGGACATAGACAGCCAGCTGATGACCAATCCATTAGTGCAATGGATGGCTGGAAGCATTTGTCTTTGCCTTTGCAATACCACAGAAGCAATGCATGGTCAATGTACAGCAATGACACACCTGTGTGAACAGCCAGGAGACCCCCCCCCCCCATGTTATGTTACATAGTTACATAGTTAGTACGGTCGAAAAAAGACATATGTCCATCAAGTTCAACCAGGGAATTAAGGGGTAGGGGTGTGGCGCGATATTGGGGAAGGGATGAGATTTTATATTTCTTCATAAGCATTAATCTTATTTTGTCAATTAGGAACATTCAGCACCCACCCGCTATCAAGGCAGCTGCCTATCATGTCATGCCCTACCTGCACAGGTGTGCTGGCTACTCAAATGATCCAATTAAGGAGGCCATTTAGTCAGCAGCAGCAGAAGTCCTGTGCCTGGACGCTCCAACAGGGGCCAGACACAAGCAGAAGCAGAAGCAGCAGAAGCAGCAGAAGCAGCACCACCTCTTGTTTTTTGGCTGCAGCAGCAGCAAGGCCCACAGGGCTGGCTAGCTGGCTAGCCAGCAAGCAGGTAGCAATGAAAGTAGGAATCTTTCTTTTTAACCCTGTAAGGGGGTGGTGCACTGTACCCGAAGATACTGCCATATCGGGTCAATGCATAGGGCGACGGAAGCAAGCTTCGAAATCGGCCCCCGTTCTCAAAAATCCATTTAATATATGGTCCCCAGATAGGGGACGTATCAGATATTAAACTGATAAGAACAGATACTACACTTGATCTTAGCCAAAAGGCCGAGAAGCGATAACCGTGAAAGGGGCGGGCCCAACAAGGTCCCCTTCATGGGCACTATCACTGCTTGCTGTCAGGGAGGCTGCCAGACAATTTTCCATGCACACTCTGGGCTGGGGGGCAGTCAACCACCAGTACACACAGCAGAACCTAAACCCATACCATTATTGCTAAGCAGCAAGACAGGGGCCCATTGCACTCCCACGGGGCCTTTTTAAATGCAATCCATAACCCGGATTTGCCAGGAACCCTTCTTACTCCTCCTACTTGCATGTGACACTGGGCTTAGGATCTGCATAGGAAACACACACACAAGCACACACCTACCTTTGTTGCCTGCAGATGCCTCCTTGGCTGTCCCCAAACGGTATCAAACCAACACCCACGGGAAGCTGTAAGCATAGAGGACATGCCTGCACCCCATTGGACTTACCTGTGTGGGTTAAATCCGGGTTATTTGACAACCTATGGCGGTGATGGTTCTGCTCAGGCAGAGCAGTGCTGATGCTCCTCATAAAGCTGTCGCTGCTGTGAAGGTTCTAGGTGACATCACAAATCCCTATGGTTACATACACAACAAAGCTGGGTTGTTGTTGTTTACACTCTGCAAGGCCTGTGGAAGTGAGTGACATCATAGCACTGTAGTTCTGAGGGTTCAAGATGGATGCAACAATCTCCTGTTGCTTCTATGAAGGCCGTAATAGACGACATCACCAAACAGCTCCATAGTCACATACACAGCAAAGGAGAGATGTTGTTTACACCTAGTGATGTCAGTGGTATTGAGTGACATCACAGCACAGTGCTAAGGCTCCTGGGCCTGGACACAGCAGCGGCTGCAATATCTCAACGGAGAATACGTTTATATCTATGTGTGTGTGTGCGCATATATATATATATATATATATATATATATATATATATATATTTCTCCGCCGAAATCACTTTTAAACCCATTTCCACCTTTTTTTCCCTTCTCTTCCTCTTACTTTTTTTTCACGTTTTTTTACGTTTTTCTCCTTTTCGCCTCTTTTCTGGGCGTATTATTCTTCTTTTTCTTCTTTTTTTTCGTCTAATGCATACCCCATCAGTGCAGCAATGCTTATTCAATACCGCCAGCAGATGGAGACACTGGGGGATAATTTTCTAAGGATTTATACTGATTTTTCCTGTCTGAATTTGTCGCACAGAAAGTTGCAGGCCAAATATGTGTGACATTTCTGCGACTTTAGCTTCTAGAGCATTTTTACAACATTATACATAGGTGCTGAATACATAAAAAGCGACTGTTCAGCGACAGACAAGTCGCATCGGCTGAAAGTAGGCCAGAATGTCAGTCCATGTTGGAGCAGGTTTAGATACAGTCTAAAGCATAGATCTCAAAGTCTGTGCACAGAATTTAGCAAGGGCCTCGCACCTTCTGATGCATCAGGTAGGTGCACAATAGCATAGCCTAACCCTCTGTACTTTGGTCTATATTGATGCGGGACATAGACAGCCAGCTGATGACCAATCCATTAGTGCAATGGATGGCTGGAAGCATTTGTCTTTGCCTTTGCAATACCACAGAAGCAATGCATGGTCAATGTACAGCAATGACACACCTGTGTGAACAGCCAGGAGACCCCCCCCCCCATGTTATGTTACATAGTTACATAGTTAGTACGGTCGAAAAAAGACATATGTCCATCAAGTTCAACCAGGGAATTAAGGGGTAGGGGTGTGGCGCGATATTGGGGAAGGGATGAGATTTTATATTTCTTCATAAGCATTAATCTTATTTTGTCAATTAGGAACATTCAGCACCCACCCGCTATCAAGGCAGCTGCCTATCATGTCATGCCCTACCTGCACAGGTGTGCTGGCTACTCAAATGATCCAATTAAGGAGGCCATTTAGTCAGCAGCAGCAGAAGTCCTGTGCCTGGACGCTCCAACAGGGGCCAGACACAAGCAGAAGCAGAAGCAGCAGAAGCAGCAGCAGCACCACCTTTTGTTTTTTGGCTGCAGCAGCAGCAAGGCCCACAGGGCTGGCTAGCTGGCTAGCCAGCAAGCAGGTAGCAATGAAAGTAGGAATCTTTCTTTTTAACCCTGTAAGGGGGTGGTGCACTGTACCCGAAGATACTGCCATATCGGGTCAATGCATAGGGCGACGGAAGCAAGCTTCGAAATCGGCCCCCGTTCTCAAAAATCCATTTAATATATGGTCCCCAGATAGGGGACGTATCAGATATTAAACTGATAAGAACAGATAAGGTTTCAACAAAATTTTATTGAATAAATAAGAAACCATACAAAATTTAAAATGCAAAATAATAAAAGGTTCACAAAAGTTTTAAAATACAAATAATAAAACCAGTAATAAAAGGAGAAAAAATAAAAATGGCAGGATAAAACATTATACAAATGTCATAAAAACTGATTATATTGTTATTTCGTTCCATAGAGGCAGACACCACATGGATGCTGCCTCGCTGGCCCCCAACTGTTTCTTGTCTCTTAGGTAATAGATGTACATCTCACTCAGGGCCAGCTTTATACAGTTTTTAACATCAATAAAATCATGTTTAAAAAGTAAGATGTTCCTAACTTTCCAGATGGCATTTTTAAAACAATTAATAATCATCCAGCAGATCATCTGCTGTTTAAAATTGGGGCAGTTAAAAAGACCGTAAAAGACACATTCGTGATTAAAATCTTTTAGGCCGCAGGCCCACTTCAAAAGTGGGCCTACCTTCCTCCAAAGCTCCCGTGCAAAAGGGCAGTTCCAAAATATGTGCAGCACCGTTTCGTCCACTCCGCAGCCATCTCTCGGGCACTTGGCTCTCGCCACCAGTCCTCGCCTGTGCTGGAACTCACGAGTAGGGAGGCACTGGTGGACGATTGCCCAGGCAAGATCCCTGTGTACATTCGCCAGAAACTTCCCGTACACGTTCCGCCATACCTTTTTGGATCTTGCCTGTGTGAAATTGGACACTGCCAGGGTAACCTCACTCCGCCTGAGGACCTTTGATACCTTTCTCTGGTCCCCCAGTATGTCAGGCTCCAAATCTTGGAGACCTAGGAGCCTGACTGTCTTTTCCAACACCACATAATGTTTTGGGGGACACAGAAGCACCGGAGCGTTCAGAGGGATGCGCAACCATCTTTTAAAAACCATGCCCGCAGCGTACCTTAAAAAGCAGCTAAAAATGCCATCGGATTTAATAATTTTAAAACAGAAACAGAAATACTTTATGTAAAAGAAAGTAAAAAGGTTAGGAACATCTTTCCCGCCATTATCTTTACTTTTGTACATAAAATCACGCTTTAATTTCTCCATTTTTGAACCCCATAAAAAAGTAAAAACAATTCTAGTTACTTTTTTAATGTATAAAATAGATGGAGGAAATACCATGGCAATGTATAGCATAATAGGGAGTAAAACCATCTTTATTATTAAAATCTTCCCCTCCATGGTAAGGTTTCTAAGATTCCACATTAAAATCTTCTTCTCCATCTTAGCTATAGCTGAATCCCAGTTAGGGCTCCCATCATTGACCTGGTTAAAAACAATACCTAAAACTTTAATTTGATCCTGTTGCATTGTGACTCCTGGGGTGATGGATGAATCCCAGGAGCCAATATAAAAACAGTCACATTTATCTGTGTTTAGCTTAAAACCAGAGACCTCGCAGAAATAGCTGGTGTTCCTCAATGCCCCCCTCATGGATGGAGAGTCCGGGCACAGTATGGTGACATCATCCATGTACCCCAACACCTTTAGATGGGTCCCTCCTCCACCAGGTATCGGTACGCCTCTTACTACCCGGTCTTTTCTGAGGAGGGCCATCAGTGGTTCGATTGCGCAAATAAAAAGGAGTGGGGACAGGGGGCAGCCCTGTTTGACACCTGATAAAAGAGGAACACCGCTGGTTAAAAAGCCATTAACAGAGACTTGACTAAAACAGGATCGGTATAAAAGCATGATTCGGCTTAAAATCGTTTCAGGCACTGCCATCTTTTTAAGAACTAAAAACAGGTATTCATGGGAGACCCTATCAAAGGCTTTTTCAAAGTCTAAGGATAAAATTGCTACAGTTTGATTTCTATCCTTAAAATACCATAAAACATCTCTTAAAATATTTAGGGATTCAGCTATAGACCTTCCAGGTACCCCACAAACCTGATTTGGGTGAATTAATTTATGAATAAAAGGTTTAAAACGGACAGCTAATAACTTGGCTAAAACTTTATAATCGACATTTAAAAGTGTGATGGGGCGCCAATTTTTTAGCATATCCTTTTCACCCTTTTTAAAAAGTAATGATACAATCCCCCTCCTCCAGGAAGGGGGAAGTTCATTAACAATAAAAGTTTCTTTATACAATAAAACCATATCATCCTTTAAAATATCCCAAAAAGCTAAATAAAATTCGATGGGTAAACCATCTTCCCCAGGGGCCTTCCCACTAGAAAAACTTTTAAAAACAAATAAAAGTTCATCTAAGTTAAGATCACGGGATAAAACCTCCTGGTCTAAAACATCTAGCTTAAAATCAAGGGAATTAAGAACATGTTCTAAAAAGGATGGATTAAGATCTTTCTTATTAAAAAGAAGCTGGTAGAAGTTAAAAACTGCATCTAACATGCCTTTTGGAGTGGATTCACCCTCAAGGTTTTGGATGATATCCCTCCTATTCATCACTTTTTTAAAAAAGAAACGGGAACATTTCTCGCCCTCCTCCAGGTGCTGCACATGTGAGTTAAAAATGATTTGTTTCCCTTTCTTTTCTATGGCATGTTTTATTTCAGTTTTAAGGTTTAAAATATCATTTTCTACATCCATACCAGCTTCTTTCAATTTAAAAAGTACATTTAAACGCATGTTAAGAACATAAAACCACTGTTTTTCCATTTTTGCCTTCTTCTTACCTGCTTTGATAAAAAAAAATCTGATTTTAGATTTGGTGCCCTCCCACCAGTGCAGCATAGGCTCGTGGGGTTTTCTTTGTGATTGCCAGCATTGGTAGGTCCGCACAAACTCCTCTTTTATCTCAGGGTCCTCTAGGAGTGTGGTGTTTAATCTCCAGAGGCCCCTTTTTGCTTTTTGCTCCCCCTCTAGCTCCAGGCCCACCAAGAGGAGCTTATGATCAGAGAAGATATTCTGCTCGAGCGTGCATTTCAGGGGTTTAAAAGCTCTAGAGGAAAAAATAAAATCGATTCTGGAGCTCACTCTTCCATTGGACCATGTGGCGCCCGGGTCCTCCGGCAAGAGATCCTTCCAGCAATCTTTCAAATTAAAATCATCAATAAAATTTTTAAGCAGGTAAGAAGTGCGGTCTTTACGATTAATATCCCCACCCTGCCGGTGTTCCCCATCACGTATGCAGTTAAAATCACCTCCCACCAGCAGGGGGGAAGACCCAACACAAAACAGTGGTAAAATTTCAAATAGTTCTGCCCGCTCCTGTTTATCAGGAGGGGCATACACATTTAAAACACGAATTAAAAGTCCATTAAAATATAGATGAATTAAAAGAGCTCTGCCAGGCACAATCTCAGTTACTGTATGAATAGAAAAGGACTGGCCTCGGCAGAGCAGCCCAACACCCACAGAACGACAGTCATTTGCACCGGACCATATGGATGGGCCCAGCTTCCAGTCTTCTTTTAAGTCTTTATAGTCCATTTTACTAGGGATTCCACATTCTTGTAGCAGGCAAAGGTCAAAGTCACATGTCTCTAGATAAGAAAATAAAGCAGCCCTGCGATCAGGGCTCTTTAAGGACCTCACATTGAGTGAGGCAATTTTTACAGGGATAGGCATAGTTTATGGAGAGTCCGTGCTTGGAGAATCAAAGTCAATAATAAGCTGCGTACCGTCATCCCCCGCCTGCGGGGTCATCAGCTCCTTGATGTTCTGAGGGTCGGAGCTTGAGATCGATGATGCCCCGACCCTGAGCTCGCTCTCGTCCGAACTACGGCACGCCGCTTTCCTTTGAATGTCTTCCTCTTCTTCTTCTCTTTGTCTTTTAAATGTCACACTGCTGTCCATATCCTCTGTGTTGCTCTCACTCGATGTAATCTCTGGCCCCCGGCTGATGGATCTGCGTCTTCTTTCATCATTTGACGACTGGAACTGCTGCACAGGGGCCTGTGAGGCCTCTTTTCCGGAACCTTTGCCGCTACCTTGGGAAGTTTTCATCGCTTGTTCCCCAGCAAGCGTTGCTGAGGACTGTTGCTCCAACTTCCCCATCGATCGACGATGGCCAGTTTTACCCACCGGGTCCACTGCTGGCGGGGCAGCAAACCCTGGTTTGGCGCCACTTGTCTTCTTGGCCCTGTCCTGTATAGGCGGAGTAACAGGACCGGGCTCAGACCTGGCCACCTGGCTCCCCTTCCGGCGGGCTTTCACCGGGGCCTCTTCGTCCGGAGCAGGGCGACCCTGGGCCAAGCCAGTACCTGGCTTATGCTGCAATTTTGGGTCCACTTTTGCCCCCACCGAGGCCCGTCGGCTGCCACCCGCCACAGGTGAGCCCCCTTCAGAAGTTTCGGCGGGCTCTTGAGCCAGGTAGGAAGTCGATCGACGTCTTTCAATTTCCCGGGCAGTAAACTCGATCACCCGCCCGGGCTTCGTGGAATCCCCATGGCCTCCCCCTAGCACTACCACCGGTGGGCCCCCCGATGGAGCACCAGAGGTCTTGGGCCTGGACCCATCAGTACCTGCCATCTGGGGTTTGGGCATCTTAAAAAAGGACGTCTTTTGTCCTGTCCCCTCTTTGGGTGGGCCCAGCCTTGACCCACCCATCGTAGTTTTTGCTTTATGGGGACAGGAATTAAAATCGTGATTTTCCTCTCCGCAGAGGTTGCACCTTATCGTATGGCTACATCTTGAGGCTATGTGACCTTCTTGGCCACACCTATTGCAGCGAATCACACGCTCCGCGCCGCAGGTCTCCTGGGTGTGGCCAAACCTCAAGCAATTTCGGCAATACATAGGCATTTGAGGATAGAACAGGAAGCCCCGAACTCTCCCGATGGCAAAATTTGGGGGCGGATGGCAAAGACCCCCAATACCACCGGGATCCTTACGGAGCTTGACCCAGAACTTCCTCTTGCCGTTCCAGAACCGCACGGAGTTCAAGATTTTGTTTGCGAATCGCACCTCTTCGCAGTATCGCCGAAGAAAAGTGGCTATATCCTCCGTGGTCACATGAGGGCTGTGCATAGCCACCACCAACGGTATACGTTCCTCACCATAGAGGAACTGGAACGAAAGACCGTCGAGTCGATCGTCCCTCTGGTCCGCACCAGACAAGGTTGCATAGATGTTATCGCAACACGCCGTGGCCGTGAAGGTGACGGTATACAGGCCACGGCTTTCCTGGTCATTTAGACACAGGATGTCCTCCCTATTGAGGCGGAAGTAGTCAAGAAGAATCACCTCCGCAATGAAGCGGAGGTTCTTCAACTGACGATGGCTCTCCGACACCTCTATGCGGATGGTATTTCGCATCGACATTTCCCCAGAGGGGAAAGCCCAGGAGAACGGCATCTTCCACACCCAGGGACTAAGCCCCTTCCCCAATAGCAGCAGGGGCTCGGAATCCCACTATAAAAGCGGAACCCTTACCCAAGGCAGAGGTCGGGGGTACCCTAGGTGCTTCCGAAGCTACAGGTAACGCTCAACGTACCGAAAATGCCTTCTGAGACACAAGGTCCCAGAGACAGGGGGATCGCAACCCGTTGTCCGTGGACTAAGCCCGCTCCCCAATAGCAGCAAGGGGGTGAAGTCCCTCCGTAAGGAGAGACAATCCCCCAAGGCCGAGAAGCGGGGTACCACAGACACCTTCCGACCAGACCAAATGCAGATACTACACTTGATCTTAGCCAAAAGGCCGAGAAGCGATAACCGTGAAAGGGGCGGGCCCAACAAGGTCCCCTTCATGGGCACTATCACTGCTTGCTGTCAGGGAGGCTGCCAGACAATTTTCCATGCACACTCTGGGCTGGGGGGCAGTCAACCACCAGTACACACAGCAGAACCTAAACCCATACCATTATTGCTAAGCAGCAAGACAGGGGCCCATTGCACTCCCACGGGGCCTTTTTAAATGCAATCCATAACCCGGATTTGCCAGGAACCCTTCTTACTCCTCCTACTTGCATGTGACACTGGGCTTAGGATCTGCATAGGAAACACACACACAAGCACACACCTACCTTTGTTGCCTGCAGATGCCTCCTTGGCTGTCCCCAAACGGTATCAAACCAACACCCACGGGAAGCTGTAAGCATAGAGGACATGCCTGCACCCCATTGGACTTACCTGTGTGGGTTAAATCCGGGTTATTTGACAACCTATGGCGGTGATGGTTCTGCTCAGGCAGAGCAGTGCTGATGCTCCTCATAAAGCTGTCGCTGCTGTGAAGGTTCTAGGTGACATCACAAATCCCTATGGTTACATACACAACAAAGCTGGGTTGTTGTTGTTTACACTCTGCAAGGCCTGTGGAAGTGAGTGACATCATAGCACTGTAGTTCTGAGGGTTCAAGATGGATGCAACAATCTCCTGTTGCTTCTATGAAGGCCGTAATAGACGACATCACCAAACAGCTCCATAGTCACATACACAGCAAAGGAGAGATGTTGTTTACACCTAGTGATGTCAGTGGTATTGAGTGACATCACAGCACAGTGCTAAGGCTCCTGGGCCTGGACACAGCAGCGGCTGCAATATCTCAACGGAGAATACGTTTATATCTATGTGTGTGTGTGTGCGCATATATATATATATATATATATATATATATATATATATATATATATTTCTCCGCCGAAATCACTTTTAAACCCATTTCCACCTTTTTTTCCCTTCTCTTCCTCTTACTTTTTTTTCACGTTTTTTTACGTTTTTCTCCTTTTCGCCTCTTTTCTGGGCGTATTATTCTTCTTTTTCTTCTTTTTTTTCGTCTAATGCATACCCCATCAGTGCAGCAATGCTTATTCAATACCGCCAGCAGATGGAGACACTGGGGGATAATTTTCTAAGGATTTATACTGATTTTTCCTGTCTGAATTTGTCGCACAGAAAGTTGCAGGCCAAATATGTGTGACATTTCTGCGACTTTAGCTTCTAGAGCATTTTTACAACATTATACATAGGTGCTGAATACATAAAAAGCGACTGTTCAGCGACAGACAAGTCGCATCGGCTGAAAGTAGGCCAGAATGTCAGTCCATGTTGGAGCAGGTTTAGATACAGTCTAAAGCATAGATCTCAAAGTCTGTGCACAGAATTTAGCAAGGGCCTCGCACCTTCTGATGCATCAGGTAGGTGCACAATAGCATAGCCTAACCCTCTGTACTTTGGTCTATATTGATGCGGGACATAGACAGCCAGCTGATGACCAATCCATTAGTGCAATGGATGGCTGGAAGCATTTGTCTTTGCCTTTGCAATACCACAGAAGCAATGCATGGTCAATGTACAGCAATGACACACCTGTGTGAACAGCCAGGAGACCCCCCCCCATGTTATGTTACATAGTTACATAGTTAGTACGGTCGAAAAAAGACATATGTCCATCACGTTCAACCAGGGAATTAAGGGGTAGGGGTGTGGCGCGATATTGGGGAAGGGATGAGATTTTATATTTCTTCATAAGCATTAATCTTATTTTGTCAATTAGGAACATTCAGCACCCACCCGCTATCAAGGCAGCTGCCTATCATGTCATGCCCTACCTGCACAGGTGTGCTGGCTACTCAAATGATCCAATTAAGGAGGCCATTTAGTCAGCAGCAGCAGAAGTCCTGTGCCTGGACGCTCCAACAGGGGCCAGACACAAGCAGAAGCAGAAGCAGCAGAAGCAGCAGCAGCACCACCTTTTGTTTTTTGGCTGCAGCAGCAGCAAGGCCCACAGGGCTGGCTAGCTGGCTAGCCAGCAAGCAGGTAGCAATGAAAGTAGGAATCTTTCTTTTTAACCCTGTAAGGGGGTGGTGCACTGTACCCGAAGATACTGCCATATCGGGTCAATGCATAGGGCGACGGAAGCAAGCTTCGAAATCGGCCCCCGTTCTCAAAAATCCATTTAATATATGGTCCCCAGATAGGGGACGTATCAGATATTAAACTGATAAGAACAGATACTACACTTGATCTTAGCCAAAAGGCCGAGAAGCGATAACCGTGAAAGGGGCGGGCCCAACAAGGTCCCCTTCATGGGCACTATCACTGCTTGCTGTCAGGGAGGCTGCCAGACAATTTTCCATGCACACTCTGGGCTGGGGGGCAGTCAACCACCAGTACATACAGCAGAACCTAAACCCATACCATTATTGCTAAGCAGCAAGACAGGGGCCCATTGCACTCCCACGGGGCCTTTTTAAATGCAATCCATAACCCGGATTTGCCAGGAACCCTTCTTACTCCTCCTACTTGCATGTGACACTGGGCTTAGGATCTGCATAGGAAACACACACACAAGCACACACCTACCTTTGTTGCCTGCAGATGCCTCCTTGGCTGTCCCCAAACGGTATCAAACCAACACCCACGGGAAGCTGTAAGCATAGAGGACATGCCTGCACCCCATTGGACTTACCTGTGTGGGTTAAATCCGGGTTATTTGACAACCTATGGCGGTGATGGTTCTGCTCAGGCAGAGCAGTGCTGATGCTCCTCATAAAGCTGTCGCTGCTGTGAAGGTTCTAGGTGACATCACAAATCCCTTTGGTTACATACACAACAAAGCTGGGTTGTTGTTGTTTACACTCTGCAAGGCCTGTGGAAGTGAGTGACATCATAGCACTGTAGTTCTGAGGGTTCAAGATGGATGCAACAATCTCCTGTTGCTTCTATGAAGGCCGTAATAGACGACATCACCAAACAGCTCCATAGTCACATACACAGCAAAGGAGAGATGTTGTTTACACCTAGTGATGTCAGTGGTATTGAGTGACATCACAGCACAGTGCTAAGGCTCCTGGGCCTGGACACAGCAGCGGCTGCAATATCTCAACGGAGAATACGTTTATATCTATGTGTGTGTGTGCGCATATATATATATATATATATATATATATATATATATATATATATATATATTCTCCGCCAAAATCACTTTTAAACCCATTTCCACCTTTTTTTCCCTTCTCTTCCTCTTACTTTTTTTTCACGTTTTTTTACGTTTTTCTCCTTTTCGCCTCTTTTCTGGGCGTATTATTCTTCTTTTTCTTCTTTTTTTTCGTCTAATGCATACCCCATCAGTGCAGCAATGCTTATTCAATACCGCCAGCAGATGGAGACACTGGGGGATAATTTTCTAAGGATTTATACTGATTTTTCCTGTCTGAATTTGTCGCACAGAAAGTTGCAGGCCAAATATGTGTGACATTTCTGCGACTTTAGCTTCTAGAGCATTTTTACAACATTATACATAGGTGCTGAATACATAAAAAGCGACTGTTCAGCGACAGACAAGTCGCATCGGCTGAAAGTAGGCCAGAATGTCAGTCCATGTTGGAGCAGGTTTAGATACAGTCTAAAGCATAGATCTCAAAGTCTGTGCACAGAATTTAGCAAGGGCCTCGCACCTTCTGATGCATCAGGTAGGTGCACCTTAGCATAGCCTAACCCTCTGTACTTTGGTCTATATTGATGCGGGACATAGACAGCCAGCTGATGACCAATCCATTAGTGCAATGGATGGCTGGAAGCATTTGTCTTTGCCTTTGCAATACCACAGAAGCAATGCATGGTCAATGTACAGCAATGACACACCTGTGTGAACAGCCAGGAGACCCCCCCCCCCATGTTATGTTACATAGTTACATAGTTAGTACGGTCGAAAAAAGACATATGTCCATCAAGTTCAACCAGGGAATTAAGGGGTAGGGGTGTGGCGCGATATTGGGGAAGGGATGAGATTTTATATTTCTTCATAAGCATTAATCTTATTTTGTCAATTAGGAACATTCAGCACCCACCCGCTATCAAGGCAGCTGCCTATCATGTCATGCCCTACCTGCACAGGTGTGCTGGCTACTCAAATGATCCAATTAAGGAGGCCATTTAGTCAGCAGCAGCAGAAGTCCTGTGCCTGGACGCTCCAACAGGGGCCAGACACAAGCAGAAGCAGAAGCAGCAGAAGCAGCAGCAGCAGCACCTTTTGTTTTTTGGCTGCAGCAGCAGCAAGGCCCACAGGGCTGGCTAGCTGGCTAGCCAGCAAGCAGGTAGCAATGAAAGTAGGAATCTTTCTTTTTAACCCTGTAAGGGGGTGGTGCACTGTACCCGAAGATACTGCCATATCGGGTCAATGCATAGGGCGACGGAAGCAAGCTTCGAAATCGGCCCCCGTTCTCAAAAATCCATTTAATATATGGTCCCCAGATAGGGGACGTATCAGATATTAAACTGATAAGAACAGATACTACACTTGATCTTAGCCAAAAGGCCGAGAAGCGATAACCGTGAAAGGGGCGGGCCCAACAAGGTCCCCTTCATGGGCACTATCACTGCTTGCTGTCAGGGAGGCTGCCAGACAATTTTCCATGCACACTCTGGGCTGGGGGGCAGTCAACCACCAGTACACACAGCAGAACCTAAACCCATACCATTATTGCTAAGCAGCAAGACAGGGGCCCATTGCACTCCCACGGGGCCTTTTTAAATGCAATCCATAACCCGGATTTGCCAGGAACCCTTCTTACTCCTCCTACTTGCATGTGACACTGGGCTTAGGATCTGCATAGGAAACACACACACAAGCACACACCTACCTTTGTTGCCTGCAGATGCCTCCTTGGCTGTCCCCAAACGGTATCAAACCAACACCCACGGGAAGCTGTAAGCATAGAGGACATGCCTGCACCCCATTGGACTTACCTGTGTGGGTTAAATCCGGGTTATTTGACAACCTATGGCGGTGATGGTTCTGCTCAGGCAGAGCAGTGCTGATGCTCCTCATAAAGCTGTCGCTGCTGTGAAGGTTCTAGGTGACATCACAAATCCCTATGGTTACATACACAACAAAGCTGGGTTGTTGTTGTTTACACTCTGCAAGGCCTGTGGAAGTGAGTGACATCATAGCACTGTAGTTCTGAGGGTTCAAGATGGATGCAACAATCTCCTGTTGCTTCTATGAAGGCCGTAATAGACGACATCACCAAACAGCTCCATAGTCACATACACAGCAAAGGAGAGATGTTGTTTACACCTAGTGATGTCAGTGGTATTGAGTGACATCACAGCACAGTGCTAAGGCTCCTGGGCCTGGACACAGCAGCGGCTGCAATATCTCAACGGAGAATACGTTTATATCTATGTGTGTGTGTGCGCATATATATATATATATATATATATATATATATATATATATATATTCTCCGCCGAAATCACTTTTAAACCCATTTCCACCTTTTTTTCCCTTCTCTTCCTCTTACTTTTTTTTCACGTTTTTTTACGTTTTTCTCCTTTTCGCCTCTTTTCTGGGCGTATTATTCTTCTTTTTCTTCTTTTTTTTCGTCTAATGCATACCCCATCAGTGCAGCAATGCTTATTCAATACCGCCAGCAGATGGAGACACTGGGGGATAATTTTCTAAGGATTTATACTGATTTTTCCTGTCTGAATTTGTCGCACAGAAAGTTGCAGGCCAAATATGTGTGACATTTCTGCGACTTTAGCTTCTAGAGCATTTTTACAACATTATACATAGGTGCTGAATACATAAAAAGCGACTGTTCAGCGACAGACAAGTCGCATCGGCTGAAAGTAGGCCAGAATGTCAGTCCATGTTGGAGCAGGTTTAGATACAGTCTAAAGCATAGATCTCAAAGTCTGTGCACAGAATTTAGCAAGGGCCTCGCACCTTCTGATGCATCAGGTAGGTGCACAATAGCATAGCCTAACCCTCTGTACTTTGGTCTATATTGATGCGGGACATAGACAGCCAGCTGATGACCAATCCATTAGTGCAATGGATGGCTGGAAGCATTTGTCTTTGCCTTTGCAATACCACAGAAGCAATGCATGGTCAATGTACAGCAATGACACACCTGTGTGAACAGCCAGGAGACCCCCCCCCCCCCCCCCCCCATGTTGTGTTACATAGTTACATAGTTAGTACGGTCGAAAAAAGACATATGTCCATCAAGTTCAACCAGGGAATTAAGGGGTAGGGGTGTGGCGCGATATTGGGGAAGGGATGAGATTTTATATTTCTTCATAAGCATTAATCTTATTTTGTCAATTAGGAACATTCAGCACCCACCCGCTATCAAGGCAGCTGCCTATCATGTCATGCCCTACCTGCACAGGTGTGCTGGCTACTCAAATGATCCAATTAAGGAGGCCATTTAGTCAGCAGCAGCAGAAGTCCTGTGCCTGGACGCTCCAACAGGGGCCAGACACAAGCAGAAGCAGCAGAAGCAGCAGCAGCACCACCTTTTGTTTTTTGGCTGCAGCAGCAGCAAGGCCCACAGGGCTGGCTAGCTGGCTAGCCAGCAAGCAGGTAGCAATGAAAGTAGGAATCTTTCTTTTTAACCCTGTAAGGGGGTGGTGCACTGTACCCGAAGATACTGCCATATCGGGTCAATGCATAGGGCGACGGAAGCAAGCTTCGAAATCGGCCCCCGTTCTCAAAAATCCATTTAATATATGGTCCCCAGATAGGGGACGTATCAGATATTAAACTGATAAGAACAGATACTACACTTGATCTTAGCCAAAAGGCCGAGAAGCGATAACCGTGAAAGGGGCGGGCCCAACAAGGTCCCCTTCATGGGCACTATCACTGCTTGCTGTCAGGGAGGCTGCCAGACAATTTTCCATGCACACTCTGGGCTGGGGGGCAGTCAACCACCAGTACACACAGCAGAACCTAAACCCATACCATTATTGCTAAGCAGCAAGACAGGGGCCCATTGCACTCCCACGGGGCCTTTTTAAATGCAATCCATAACCCGGATTTGCCAGGAACCCTTCTTACTCCTCCTACTTGCATGTGACACTGGGCTTAGGATCTGCATAGGAAACACACACACAAGCACACACCTACCTTTGTTGCCTGCAGATGCCTCCTTGGCTGTCCCCAAACGGTATCAAACCAACACCCACGGGAAGCTGTAAGCATAGAGGACATGCCTGCACCCCATTGGACTTACCTGTGTGGGTTAAATCCGGGTTATTTGACAACCTATGGCGGTGATGGTTCTGCTCAGGCAGAGCAGTGCTGATGCTCCTCATAAAGCTGTCGCTGCTGTGAAGGTTCTAGGTGACATCACAAATCCCTATGGTTACATACACAACAAAGCTGGGTTGTTGTTGTTTACACTCTGCAAGGCCTGTGGAAGTGAGTGACATCATAGCACTGTAGTTCTGAGGGTTCAAGATGGATGCAACAATCTCCTGTTGCTTCTATGAAGGCCGTAATAGACGACATCACCAAACAGCTCCATAGTCACATACACAGCAAAGGAGAGATGTTGTTTACACCTAGTGATGTCAGTGGTATTGAGTGACATCACAGCACAGTGCTAAGGCTCCTGGGCCTGGACACAGCAGCGGCTGCAATATCTCAACGGAGAATACGTTTATATCTATGTGTGTGTGTGCGCATATATATATATATATATATATATATATATATATTTCTCCGCCGAAATCACTTTTAAACCCATTTCCACCTTTTTTTCCCTTCTCTTCCTCTTACTTTTTTTTCACGTTTTTTTACGTTTTTCTCCTTTTCGCCTCTTTTCTGGGCGTATTATTCTTCTTTTTCTTCTTTTTTTTTCGTCTAATGCATACCCCATCAGTGCAGCAATGCTTATTCAATACCGCCAGCAGATGGAGACACTGGGGGATAATTTTCTAAGGATTTATACTGATTTTTCCTGTCTGAATTTGTCGCACAGAAAGTTGCAGGCCAAATATGTGTGACATTTCTGCGACTTTAGCTTCTAGAGCATTTTTACAACATTATACATAGGTGCTGAATACATAAAAAGCGACTGTTCAGCGACAGACAAGTCGCATCGGCTGAAAGTAGGCCAGAATGTCAGTCCATGTTGGAGCAGGTTTAGATACAGTCTAAAGCATAGATCTCAAAGTCTGTGCACAGAATTTAGCAAGGGCCTCGCACCTTCTGATGCATCAGGTAGGTGCACAATAGCATAGCCTAACCCTCTGTACTTTGGTCTATATTGATGCGGGACATAGACAGCCAGCTGATAACCAATCCATTAGTGCAATGGATGGCTGGAAGCATTTGTCTTTGCCTTTGCAATACCACAGAAGCAATGCATGGTCAATGTACAGCAATGACACACCTGTGTGAACAGCCAGGAGACCCCCCCCCCCCCCCATGTTATGTTACATAGTTACATAGTTAGTACGGTCGAAAAAAGACATATGTCCATCAAGTTCAACCAGGGAATTAAGGGGTAGGGGTGTGGCGCGATATTGGGGAAGGGATGAGATTTTATATTTCTTCATAAGCATTAATCTTATTTTGTCAATTAGGAACATTCAGCACCCACCCGCTATCAAGGCAGCTGCCTATCATGTCATGCCCTACCTGCACAGGTGTGCTGGCTACTCAAATGATCCAATTAAGGAGGCCATTTAGTCAGCAGCAGCAGAAGTCCTGTGCCTGGACGCTCCAACAGGGGCCAGACACAAGCAGAAGCAGAAGCAGCAGAAGCAGCAGCAGCACCACCTTTTGTTTTTTGGCTGCAGCAGCAGCAAGGCCCACAGGGCTGGCTAGCTGGCTAGCCAGCAAGCAGGTAGCAATGAAAGTAGGAATCTTTCTTTTTAACCCTGTAAGGGGGTGGTGCACTGTACCCGAAGATACTGCCATATCGGGTCAATGCATAGGGCGACGGAAGCAAGCTTCGAAATCGGCCCCCGTTCTCAAAAATCCATTTAATATATGGTCCCCAGATAGGGGACGTATCAGATATTAAACTGATAAGAACAGATACTACACTTGATCTTAGCCAAAAGGCCGAGAAGCGATAACCGTGAAAGGGGCGGGCCCAACAAGGTCCCCTTCATGGGCACTATCACTGCTTGCTGTCAGGGAGGCTGCCAGACAATTTTCCATGCACACTCTGGGCTGGGGGGCAGTCAACCACCAGTACACACAGCAGAACCTAAACCCATACCATTATTGCTAAGCAGCAAGACAGGGGCCCATTGCACTCCCACGGGGCCTTTTTAAATGCAATCCATAACCCGGATTTGCCAGGAACCCTTCTTACTCCTCCTACTTGCATGTGACACTGGGCTTAGGATCTGCATAGGAAACACACACACAAGCACACACCTACCTTTGTTGCCTGCAGATGCCTCCTTGGCTGTCCCCAAACGGTATCAAACCAACACCCACGGGAAGCTGTAAGCATAGAGGACATGCCTGCACCCCATTGGACTTACCTGTGTGGGTTAAATCCGGGTTATTTGACAACCTATGGCGGTGATGGTTCTGCTCAGGCAGAGCAGTGCTGATGCTCCTCATAAAGCTGTCGCTGCTGTGAAGGTTCTAGGTGACATCACAAATCCCTATGGTTACATACACAACAAAGCTGGGTTGTTGTTGTTTACACTCTGCAAGGCCTGTGGAAGTGAGTGACATCATAGCACTGTAGTTCTGAGGGTTCAAGATGGATGCAACAATCTCCTGTTGCTTCTATGAAGGCCGTAATAGACGACATCACCAAACAGCTCCATAGTCACATACACAGCAAAGGAGAGATGTTGTTTACACCTAGTGATGTCAGTGGTATTGAGTGACATCACAGCACAGTGCTAAGGCTCCTGGGCCTGGACACAGCAGCGGCTGCAATATCTCAACGGAGAATACGTTTATATCTATGTGTGTGTGTGCGCATATATATATATATATATATATATATATATATATATATATATTTCTCCGCCGAAATCACTTTTAAACCCATTTCCACCTTTTTTTCCCTTCTCTTCCTCTTACTTTTTTTTCACGTTTTTTTACGTTTTTCTCCTTTTCGCCTCTTTTCTGGGCGTATTATTCTTCTTTTTCTTCTTTTTTTTCGTCTAATGCATACCCCATCAGTGCAGCAATGCTTATTCAATACCGCCAGCAGATGGAGACACTGGGGGATAATTTTCTAAGGATTTATACTGATTTTTCCTGTCTGAATTTGTCGCACAGAAAGTTGCAGGCCAAATATGTGTGACATTTCTGCGACTTTAGCTTCTAGAGCATTTTTACAACATTATACATAGGTGCTGAATACATAAAAAGCGACTGTTCAGCGACAGACAAGTCGCATCGGCTGAAAGTAGGCCAGAATGTCAGTCCATGTTGGAGCAGGTTTAGATACAGTCTAAAGCATAGATCTCAAAGTCTGTGCACAGAATTTAGCAAGGGCCTCGCACCTTCTGATGCATCAGGTAGGTGCACAATAGCATAGCCTAACCCTCTGTACTTTGGTCTATATTGATGCGGGACATAGACAGCCAGCTGATGACCAATCCATTAGTGCAATGGATGGCTGGAAGCATTTGTCTTTGCCTTTGCAATACCACAGAAGCAATGCATGGTCAATGTACAGCAATGACACACCTGTGTGAACAGCCAGGAGACCCCCCCCCCCCCCATGTTATGTTACATAGTTACATAGTTAGTACGGTCGAAAAAAGACATATGTCCATCAAGTTCAACCAGGGAATTAAGGGGTAGGGGTGTGGCGCGATATTGGGGAAGGGATGAGATTTTATATTTCTTCATAAGCATTAATCTTATTTTGTCAATTAGGAACATTCAGCACCCACCCGCTATCAAGGCAGCTGCCTATCATGTCATGCCCTACCTGCACAGGTGTGCTGGCTACTCAAATGATCCAATTAAGGAGGCCATTTAGTCAGCAGCAGCAGAAGTCCTGTGCCTGGACGCTCCAACAGGGGCCAGACACAAGCAGAAGCAGAAGCAGCAGAAGCAGCAGCAGCACCACCTTTTGTTTTTTGGCTGCAGCAGCAGCAAGGCCCACAGGGCTGGCTAGCTGGCTAGCCAGCAAGCAGGTAGCAATGAAAGTAGGAATCTTTCTTTTTAACCCTGTAAGGGGGTGGTGCACTGTACCCGAAGATACTGCCATATCGGGTCAATGCATAGGGCGACGGAAGCAAGCTTCGAAATCGGCCCCCGTTCTCAAAAATCCATTTAATATATGGTCCCCAGATAGGGGACGTATCAGATATTAAACTGATAAGAACAGATACTACACTTGATCTTAGCCAAAAGGCCGAGAAGCGATAACCGTGAAAGGGGCGGGCCCAACAAGGTCCCCTTCATGGGCACTATCACTGCTTGCTGTCAGGGAGGCTGCCAGACAATTTTCCATGCACACTCTGGGCTGGGGGGCAGTCAACCACCAGTACACACAGCAGAACCTAAACCCATACCATTATTGCTAAGCAGCAAGACAGGGGCCCATTGCACTCCCACGGGGCCTTTTTAAATGCAATCCATAACCCGGATTTGCCAGGAACCCTTCTTACTCCTCCTACTTGCATGTGACACTGGGCTTAGGATCTGCATAGGAAACACACACACAAGCACACACCTACCTTTGTTGCCTGCAGATGCCTCCTTGGCTGTCCCCAAACGGTATCAAACCAACACCCACGGGAAGCTGTAAGCATAGAGGACATGCCTGCACCCCATTGGACTTACCTGTGTGGGTTAAATCCGGGTTATTTGACAACCTATGGCGGTGATGGTTCTGCTCAGGCAGAGCAGTGCTGATGCTCCTCATAAAGCTGTCGCTGCTGTGAAGGTTCTAGGTGACATCACAAATCCCTATGGTTACATATACAACAAAGCTGGGTTGTTGTTGTTTACACTCTGCAAGGCCTGTGGAAGTGAGTGACATCATAGCACTGTAGTTCTGAGGGTTCAAGATGGATGCAACAATCTCCTGTTGCTTCTATGAAGGCCGTAATAGACGACATCACCAAACAGCTCCATAGTCACATACACAGCAAAGGAGAGATGTTGTTTACACCTAGTGATGTCAGTGGTATTGAGTGACATCACAGCACAGTGCTAAGGCTCCTGGGCCTGGACACAGCAGCGGCTGCAATATCTCAACGGAGAATACGTTTATATCTATGTGTGTGTGTGCGCATATATATATATATATATATATATATATATATATATATATATTTCTCCGCCGAAATCACTTTTAAACCCATTTCCACCTTTTTTTCCCTTCTCTTCCTCTTACTTTTTTTTCATGTTTTTTTACGTTTTTCTCCTTTTCGCCTCTTTTCTGGGCGTATTATTCTTCTTTTTCTTCTTTTTTTTCGTCTAATGCATACCCCATCAGTGCAGCAATGCTTATTCAATACCGCCAGCAGATGGAGACACTGGGGGATAATTTTCTAAGGATTTATACTGATTTTTCCTGTCTGAATTTGTCGCACAGAAAGTTGCAGGCCAAATATGTGTGACATTTCTGCGACTTTAGCTTCTAGAGCATTTTTACAACATTATACATAGGTGCTGAATACATAAAAAGCGACTGTTCAGCGACAGACAAGTCGCATCGGCTGAAAGTAGGCCAGAATGTCAGTCCATGTTGGAGCAGGTTTAGATACAGTCTAAAGCATAGATCTCAAAGTCTGTGCACAGAATTTAGCAAGGGCCTCGCACCTTCTGATGCATCAGGTAGGTGCACAATAGCATAGCCTAACCCTCTGTACTTTGGTCTATATTGATGCGGGACATAGACAGCCAGCTGATGACCAATCCATTAGTGCAATGGATGGCTGGAAGCATTTGTCTTTGCCTTTGCAATACCACAGAAGCAATGCATGGTCAATGTACAGCAATGACACACCTGTGTGAACAGCCAGGAGACCCCCCCCCCCATGTTATGTTACATAGTTACATAGTTAGTACGGTCGAAAAAAGACATATGTCCATCAAGTTCAACCAGGGAATTAAGGGGTAGGGGTGTGGCGCGATATTGGGGAAGGGATGAGATTTTATATTTCTTCATAAGCATTAATCTTATTTTGTCAATTAGGAACATTCAGCACCCACCCGCTATCAAGGCAGCTGCCTATCATGTCATGCCCTACCTGCACAGGTGTGCTGGCTACTCAAATGATCCAATTAAGGAGGCCATTTAGTCAGCAGCAGCAGAAGTCCTGTGCCTGGACGCTCCAACAGGGGCCAGACACAAGCAGAAGCAGAAGCAGCAGAAGCAGCAGCAGCACCACCTTTTGTTTTTTGGCTGCAGCAGCAGCAAGGCCCACAGGGCTGGCTAGCTGGCTAGCCAGCAAGCAGGTAGCAATGAAAGTAGGAATCTTTCTTTTTAACCCTGTAAGGGGGTGGTGCACTGTACCCGAAGATACTGCCATATCGGGTCAATGCATAGGGCGACGGAAGCAAGCTTCGAAATCGGCCCCCGTTCTCAAAAATCCATTTAATATATGGTCCCCAGATAGGGGACGTATCAGATATTAAACTGATAAGAACAGATACTACACTTGATCTTAGCCAAAAGGCCGAGAAGCGATAACCGTGAAAGGGGCGGGCCCAACAAGGTCCCCTTCATGGGCACTATCACTGCTTGCTGTCAGGGAGGCTGCCAGACAATTTTCCATGCACACTCTGGGCTGGGGGGCAGTCAACCACCAGTACACACAGCAGAACCTAAACCCATACCATTATTGCTAAGCAGCAAGACAGGGGCCCATTGCACTCCCACGGGGCCTTTTTAAATGCAATCCATAACCCGGATTTGCCAGGAACCCTTCTTACTCCTCCTACTTGCATGTGACACTGGGCTTAGGATCTGCATAGGAAACACACACACAAGCACACACCTACCTTTGTTGCCTGCAGATGCCTCCTTGGCTGTCCCCAAACGGTATCAAACCAACACCCACGGGAAGCTGTAAGCATAGAGGACATGCCTGCACCCCATTGGACTTACCTGTGTGGGTTAAATCCGGGTTATTTGACAACCTATGGCGGTGATGGTTCTGCTCAGGCAGAGCAGTGCTGATGCTCCTCATAAAGCTGTCGCTGCTGTGAAGGTTCTAGGTGACATCACAAATCCCTATGGTTACATATACAACAAAGCTGGGTTGTTGTTGTTTACACTCTGCAAGGCCTGTGGAAGTGAGTGACATCATAGCACTGTAGTTCTGAGGGTTCAAGATGGATGCAACAATCTCCTGTTGCTTCTATGAAGGCCGTAATAGACGACATCACCAAACAGCTCCATAGTCACATACACAGCAAAGGAGAGATGTTGTTTACACCTAGTGATGTCAGTGGTATTGAGTGACATCACAGCACAGTGCTAAGGCTCCTGGGCCTGGACACAGCAGCGGCTGCAATATCTCAACGGAGAATACGTTTATATATATGTGTGTGTGTGCGCATATATATATATATATATATATATATATATATATATATATATTTCTCCGCCGAAATCACTTTTAAACCCATTTCCACCTTTTTTTCCCTTCTCTTCCTCTTACTTTTTTTTCATGTTTTTTTACGTTTTTCTCCTTTTCGCCTCTTTTCTGGGCGTATTCTTCTTCTTTTTCTTCTTTTTTTTCGTCTAATGCATACCCCATCAGTGCAGCAATGCTTATTCAATACCGCCAGCAGATGGAGACACTGGGGGATAATTTTCTAAGGATTTATACTGATTTTTCCTGTCTGAATTTGTTGCACAGAAAGTTGCAGGCCAAATATGTGTGACATTTCTGCGACTTTAGCTTCTAGAGCATTTTTACAACATTATACATAGGTGCTGAATACATAAAAAGCGACTGTTCAGCGACAGACAAGTCGCATCGGCTGAAAGTAGGCCAGAATGTCAGTCCATGTTGGAGCAGGTTTAGATACAGTCTAAAGCATAGATCTCAAAGTCTGTGCACAGAATTTAGCAAGGGCCTCGCACCTTCTGATGTATCAGGTAGGTGCACAATAGCATAGCCTAACCCTCTGTACTTTGGTCTATATTGATGCGGGACATAGACAGCCAGCTGATGACCAATCCATTAGTGCAATGGATGGCTGGAAGCATTTGTCTTTGCCTTTGCAATACCACAGAAGCAATGCATGGTCAATGTACAGCAATGACACACCTGTGTGAACAGCCAGGAGACCCCCCCCCCCCATGTTATGTTACATAGTTACATAGTTAGTACGGTCGAAAAAAGACATATGTCCATCAAGTTCAACCAGGGAATTAAGGGGTAGGGGTGTGGCGCGATATTGGGGAAGGGATGAGATTTTATATTTCTTCATAAGCATTAATCTTATTTTGTCAATTAGGAACATTCAGCACCCACCCGCTATCAAGGCAGCTGCCTATCATGTCATGCCCTACCTGCACAGGTGTGCTGGCTACTCAAATGATCCAATTAAGGAGGCCATTTAGTCAGCAGCAGCAGAAGTCCTGTGCCTGGACGCTCCAACAGGGGCCAGACACAAGCAGAAGCAGAAGCAGCAGAAGCAGCAGCAGCACCACCTTTTGTTTTTTGGCTGCAGCAGCAGCAAGGCCCACAGGGCTGGCTAGCTGGCTAGCCAGCAAGCAGGTAGCAATGAAAGTAGGAATCTTTCTTTTTAACCCTGTAAGGGGGTGGTGCACTGTACCCGAAGATACTGCCATATCGGGTCAATGCATAGGGCGACGGAAGCAAGCTTCGAAATCGGCCCCCGTTCTCAAAAATCCATTTAATATATGGTCCCCAGATAGGGGACGTATCAGATATTAAACTGATAAGAACAGATACTACACTTGATCTTAGCCAAAAGGCCGAGAAGCGATAACCGTGAAAGGGGCGGGCCCAACAAGGTCCCCTTCATGGGCACTATCACTGCTTGCTGTCAGGGAGGCTGCCAGACAATTTTCCATGCACACTCTGGGCTGGGGGGCAGTCAACCACCAGTACACACAGCAGAACCTAAACCCATACCATTATTGCTAAGCAGCAAGACAGGGGCCCATTGCACTCCCACGGGGCCTTTTTAAATGCAATCCATAACCCGGATTTGCCAGGAACCCTTCTTACTCCTCCTACTTGCATGTGACACTGGGCTTAGGATCTGCATAGGAAACACACACACAAGCACACACCTACCTTTGTTGCCTGCAGATGCCTCCTTGGCTGTCCCCAAACGGTATCAAACCAACACCCACGGGAAGCTGTAAGCATAGAGGACATGCCTGCACCCCATTGGACTTACCTGTGTGGGTTAAATCCGGGTTATTTGACAACCTATGGCGGTGATGGTTCTGCTCAGGCAGAGCAGTGCTGATGCTCCTCATAAAGCTGTCGCTGCTGTGAAGGTTCTAGGTGACATCACAAATCCCTATGGTTACATACACAACAAAGCTGGGTTGTTGTTGTTTACACTCTGCAAGGCCTGTGGAAGTGAGTGACATCATAGCACTGTAGTTCTGAGGGTTCAAGATGGATGCAACAATCTCCTGTTGCTTCTATGAAGGCCGTAATAGACGACATCACCAAACAGCTCCATAGTCACATACACAGCAAAGGAGAGATGTTGTTTACACCTAGTGATGTCAGTGGTATTGAGTGACATCACAGCACAGTGCTAAGGCTCCTGGGCCTGGACACAGCAGCGGCTGCAATATCTCAACGGAGAATACGTTTATATCTATGTGTGTGTGTGCGCATATATATATATATATATATATATATATATATATATATATATTTCTCCGCCGAAATCACTTTTAAACCCATTTCCACCTTTTTTTCCCTTCTCTTCCTCTTACTTTTTTTTCACGTTTTTTTACGTTTTTCTCCTTTTCGCCTCTTTTCTGGGCGTATTATTCTTCTTTTTCTTCTTTTTTTTCGTCTAATGCATACCCCATCAGTGCAGCAATGCTTATTCAATACCGCCAGCAGATGGAGACACTGGGGGATAATTTTCTAAGGATTTATACTGATTTTTCCTGTCTGAATTTGTCGCACAGAAAGTTGCAGGCCAAATATGTGTGACATTTCTGCGACTTTAGCTTCTAGAGCATTTTTACAACATTATACATAGGTGCTGAATACATAAAAAGCGACTGTTCAGCGACAGACAAGTCGCATCGGCTGAAAGTAGGCCAGAATGTCAGTCCATGTTGGAGCAGGTTTAGATACAGTCTAAAGCATAGATCTCAAAGTCTGTGCACAGAATTTAGCAAGGGCCTCGCACCTTCTGATGCATCAGGTAGGTGCACAATAGCATAGCCTAACCCTCTGTACTTTGGTCTATATTGATGCGGGACATAGACAGCCAGCTGATGACCAATCCATTAGTGCAATGGATGGCTGGAAGCATTTGTCTTTGCCTTTGCAATACCACAGAAGCAATGCATGGTCAATGTACAGCAATGACACACCTGTGTGAACAGCCAGGAGACCCCCCCCCCCCATGTTATGTTACATAGTTACATAGTTAGTACGGTCGAAAAAAGACATATGTCCATCAAGTTCAACCAGGGAATTAAGGGGTAGGGGTGTGGCGCGATATTGGGGAAGGGATGAGATTTTATATTTCTTCATAAGCATTAATCTTATTTTGTCAATTAGGAAATTAGGAACATTCAGCACCCACCCGCTATCAAGGCAGCTGCCTATCATGTCATGCCCTACCTGCACAGGTGTGCTGGCTACTCAAATGATCCAATTAAGGAGGCCATTTAGTCAGCAGCAGCAGAAGTCCTGTGCCTGGACGCTCCAACAGGGGCCAGACACAAGCAGAAGCAGAAGCAGCAGAAGCAGCAGCAGCACCACCTTTTGTTTTTTGGCTGCAGCAGCAGCAAGGCCCACAGGGCTGGCTAGCTGGCTAGCCAGCAAGCAGGTAGCAATGAAAGTAGGAATCTTTCTTTTTAACCCTGTAAGGGGGTGGTGCACTGTACCCGAAGATACTGCCATATCGGGTCAATGCATAGGGCGACGGAAGCAAGCTTCGAAATCGGCCCCCGTTCTCAAAAATCCATTTAATATATGGTCCCCAGATAGGGGACGTATCAGATATTAAACTGATAAGAACAGATACTACACTTGATCTTAGCCAAAAGGCCGAGAAGCGATAACCGTGAAAGGGGCGGGCCCAACAAGGTCCCCTTCATGGGCACTATCACTGCTTGCTGTCAGGGAGGCTGCCAGACAATTTTCCATGCACACTCTGGGCTGGGGGGCAGTCAACCACCAGTACACACAGCAGAACCTAAACCCATACCATTATTGCTAAGCAGCAAGACAGGGGCCCATTGCACTCCCACGGGGCCTTTTTAAATGCAATCCATAACCCGGATTTGCCAGGAACCCTTCTTACTCCTCCTACTTGCATGTGACACTGGGCTTAGGATCTGCATAGGAAACACACACACAAGCACACACCTACCTTTGTTGCCTGCAGATGCCTCCTTGGCTGTCCCCAAACGGTATCAAACCAACACCCACGGGAAGCTGTAAGCATAGAGGACATGCCTGCACCCCATTGGACTTACCTGTGTGGGTTAAATCCGGGTTATTTGACAACCTATGGCGGTGATGGTTCTGCTCAGGCAGAGCAGTGCTGATGCTCCTCATAAAGCTGTCGCTGCTGTGAAGGTTCTAGGTGACATCACAAATCCCTATGGTTACATACACAACAAAGCTGGGTTGTTGTTGTTTACACTCTGCAAGGCCTGTGGAAGTGAGTGACATCATAGCACTGTAGTTCTGAGGGTTCAAGATGGATGCAACAATCTCCTGTTGCTTCTATGAAGGCCGTAATAGACGACATCACCAAACAGCTCCATAGTCACATACACAGCAAAGGAGAGATGTTGTTTACACCTAGTGATGTCAGTGGTATTGAGTGACATCACAGCACAGTGCTAAGGCTCCTGGGCCTGGACACAGCAGCGGCTGCAATATCTCAACGGAGAATACGTTTATATCTATGTGTGTGTGTGCGCATATATATATATATATATATATATATATATATATATATATATATATTTCTCCGCCGAAATCACTTTTAAACCCATTTCCACCTTTTTTTCCCTTCTCTTCCTCTTACTTTTTTTTCACGTTTTTTTACGTTTTTCTCCTTTTCGCCTCTTTTCTGGGCGTATTATTCTTCTTTTTCTTCTTTTTTTTCGTCTAATGCATACCCCATCAGTGCAGCAATGCTTATTCAATACCGCCAGCAGATGGAGACACTGGGGGATAATTTTCTAAGGATTTATACTGATTTTTCCTGTCTGAATTTGTCGCACAGAAAGTTGCAGGCCAAATATGTGTGACATTTCTGCGACTTTAGCTTCTAGAGCATTTTTACAACATTATACATAGGTGCTGAATACATAAAAAGCGACTGTTCAGCGACAGACAAGTCGCATCGGCTGAAAGTAGGCCAGAATGTCAGTCCATGTTGGAGCAGGTTTAGATACAGTCTAAAGCATAGATCTCAAAGTCTGTGCACAGAATTTAGCAAGGGCCTCGCACCTTCTGATGCATCAGGTAGGTGCACAATAGCATAGCCTAACCCTCTGTACTTTGGTCTATATTGATGCGGGACATAGACAGCCAGCTGATGACCAATCCATTAGTGCAATGGATGGCTGGAAGCATTTGTCTTTGCCTTTGCAATACCACAGAAGCAATGCATGGTCAATGTACAGCAATGACACACCTGTGTGAACAGCCAGGAGACCCCCCCCCCCCATGTTATGTTACATAGTTACATAGTTAGTACGGTCGAAAAAAGACATATGTCCATCAAGTTCAACCAGGGAATTAAGGGGTAGGGGTGTGGCGCGATATTGGGGAAGGGATGAGATTTTATATTTCTTCATAAGCATTAATCTTATTTTGTCAATTAGGAACATTCAGCACCCACCCGCTATCAAGGCAGCTGCCTATCATGTCATGCCCTACCTGCACAGGTGTGCTGGCTACTCAAATGATCCAATTAAGGAGGCCATTTAGTCAGCAGCAGCAGAAGTCCTGTGCCTGGACGCTCCAACAGGGGCCAGACACAAGCAGAAGCAGAAGCAGCAGAAGCAGCAGCAGCACCACCTTTTGTTTTTTGGCTGCAGCAGCAGCAAGGCCCACAGGGCTGGCTAGCTGGCTAGCCAGCAAGCAGGTAGCAATGAAAGTAGGAATCTTTCTTTTTAACCCTGTAAGGGGGTGGTGCACTGTACCCGAAGATACTGCCATATCGGGTCAATGCATAGGGCGACGGAAGCAAGCTTCGAAATCGGCCCCCGTTCTCAAAAATCCATTTAATATATGGTCCCCAGATAGGGGACGTATCAGATATTAAACTGATAAGAACAGATTTTTTTTTTTTTTTTTTTTTTTTACATTTTTATTGAAAAAACTCAAAAACTTAAATACATCACAAAAAATGTTTACAATACATCAAATACTGTTTTCCATAAATGTAAATTCCACATAGCTAATGCTTTTTTCTGCCCATATCTCTTTTTATCAATTAAATAGTACAAGTAAACTTCACTGTATATCATCTTCAAACATTCTTTTTCACAAATAAAATCTCTTTTGAAGACAAGGATATTACGAACTTTCCATAATACATTTTTTGTACAGTTGATAAAAATCCACAAAATTCTCTCTTTTTCTTTCATAACTCCATCACTTTTGCCATATAAAACAACTTCATGATTTAAAACTTTTAGACCTGTTAGGAATTTCAATAAAGAACCAATTAGTCTAAAAACCTTTTGTGCAAAATAACAATTCCAGAAAAGGTGCAAAACAGTTTCATCTATATTGCAATTATCCCGGGGACAGACACATACAGCATTTAGACCTCTTCTATATTGGAAAAATCTTACCGGAAGACACTCATGGATAATCATCCATGCTAAATCCTTGTGCTCATTAAAAAGATATGGCTCGTTTACCTTTTTCCATATTTGTACACACCTATTATAAGAAAAATTAGAGACCATACATATTTCTTCTTGCAAATTTAACTGTACTTCTATCTTGCGAGCATCCCTCAAGGTTAACAAGTCAAAGTCTTTAAGGTTATACATACGTATAATTTTTTCTAAGATGGCATAATGTTTAGGCGGAGTTAAAAGTACAGGAGAAGATAATGATAAAAACACCCATTCTCTTTTTCTAAAAATATGTCCCGCAGAGTACTTTAAAAAACAGGACCATACACTTTTCATAAAAAGTCCCCTAAAACACCAACTAAAAAACCTTAAGTATAAAAATTTTCTAATACAGGGAACCTGTTTTCCTCCATTTTTTTGTGACTTATACATAGTATCTCTTTTTAATTTTTCTGCTTTAGAACTCCATAGAAACTCAAAGAGAATCCTCTGAAGTTGCCTAGACATAAGTTCATTAGGAGGATAAATCATATTTAAATAGAGCATAATGGGTATTAGCATAGCCTTAATCACCAAAATTTTACCTTCTAAGGATAATTTCCTTAGGGACCAAAAGTCTACCTTTTTCTTTACCTTTTCTTTTACCATTAGCCAACTTTCCTCACCATTGTTATTTTTATCAAAGATGACTCCAAGGATTTTTATTTTTTCTGACTGTAATTTTAGGTTTGGTATTTGCACGTTTTCCCATTTACCTATATAAAAACAGTCACATTTAGATAAATTAAGTTTAAAAGCAGAAGCTTTACAAAAGAAATCAGTAACATCAACAACTCTTTGTAAAGAGAAGGCACTTTCACAAAAAACATTAATATCATCCATATAGCCACACACTTTAAGGGTGGCATTATTACCTCCAGGAACTGGCACTCCTTTTATTATTTTATCATTCCTTATTAAGTTTAACAGAGGTTCTATTGCACATATAAACAGTATAGGAGACAGAGGGCAGCCTTGCTTTACCCCTGATGATAAATTAATAAAATCTGTAAGGAAACCATTTATTAAAATCCTGCTAAAAGAACCTTTATATAAGAGAGCAATTTGCTTAATAAATATGTTAGGAAAACCCATGCGTTGTAAAACCATCCATAAAAAACAATGTGATACTCTATCGAACGCTTTATGAAAATCTAGAGATAGAATGGCTAGATTTTGATTCCGCTCTTGCTGATACCATATGACGTCCCTAATAGCATTTAAAGGTTCAGCTACACTCCTTCCTGGGACACCACATACCTGATCCACATGGATGACCTTGTACAAAAACGGCTTCATTCTGTTAACAAAAATTTTTGACATAATCTTATAATCAACATTAAGAAGCGTAATTGGTCTCCAATTTTCTAAGCTGTTCCTATCCCCCTTTTTGGGGATCAGAGACACTATACCACTCCTCCAAGATAAAGGTAGAACATCAGAATTAAAAGCCTCCTTAAAAATATTAAGCAAATCATCTTTAAAAATTTCCCAAAAGGTTTTATAAAACTCTACAGGAAGTCCATCAGAACCTGGTGTTTTACCTGTGGATAAACTTTTAGCAGCAATTTCTAATTCTTGGCATCTTACTTCTGTGCAAAGTGCATCTTGGTCCTCCTTACTTAAACCACAATCTAAAGTGCTTAGGAGAAAATTAGCAGCAGATATATCAATGGGTTTCTCATTAAACAGATCTTGATAAAAGGATTTAGCTTTGGATAACATTCCTACATTAGTAGTTTCATCCTCAATGTTAATCATTAACTTTTTTGTTTCCATTACCTTTTTAAAAAAGAATCTTGTACACTTTTCATCCTTCTCTTTACATTCAACTTTGGAGTTAAAAATTATTTCTTTCCCTTTGTTAGTTATAGCCTTCTGAATATCACTTTTAACACTTAAAATCAGATCGTCTACATATACACCCAGCTCTTTGAGTTGATAATAGGTTTGTAGTTTTGTGTTAAGATCTCTATACCATTTCAATTTCTCTTTTGTTTTTTTAACACCCATCTTAATAAAATACTCTTTAAATTTTACCTTGCAGAATTCCCACCATGCTAAAAGAGAATTAAAATTAGTCCTTGAGTTCTGCAATTTTTTAAAAAGATAGATAAAATTACATTTAATTTCTTCATCTTCAAGCAAAGAGACATTCAGACGCCAGACTCCTTTGGCTCTGCAAACCCCATCAAACTTACATGTAGCAGATAAAATCTTATGATCTGAAAAAAAGGTAGAAGTCAATTGCATATTCCCATAAAATGCAAATCCAGAAGCAAAAATATAATCAATCCTTGACATATAAAGGCTATTCCCCCAGGTATACCCAGGGTCATTAGGGAAAGAGGTTCTCCACAAATCTTTTAAATTAAAATCAACTATAAAATCCTTTAGTTGTTTTTCAGTCTTATCTTTCCTTTGTTCAGATCCTCCAGCCCGCTCCTCTCCTGCCATTATACAATTAAAATCACCAGCGATGATAAGCGGGGATGAACCCGGTAAATAAAACTGAATTTTCTCTAATAAATCAGATCTTTCATCCTTATCTGGAGAGGCATATACATTTAAAAGTCTCATATTCATGTCATTATAAATAATATGAACGAGCAGGGCTCTACCGGGTACAATGTCTGTGAAGGAGGTAACTTTATACTCACTGCTCTTGAACAGTATGCCAACACCAGTCACTTTCCTCTCATTATCCCCTGACCACACAGACGGGCCAAGAGTCCATTCAGATCTCAAAGATGAATAATTGATATCATAATCAATGGCACATTCCTGTAAAAATAAAATGTCTGTAGGCAAAGAAGACAAGAAAGAGAATAAAGCAGCCCTCCTCTCCGGGCTCTTCAAACTCCTCACATTGAAGGAGGAGATATTAACACTTGGTAGCTCCTGGGTCATTCATTATCCTCAGACAAAGAACCCCAATCTGCAGGTGGTGACACAAATTCCTCAATATTAACAGGGTCGGATGCTGTTATAACCTTTTGGCAGACAATCTCCACATTCCCCTCGTCCGCACTAACTCGACCACTCCTTTTGATGTTAAGGCCCTTTTCCTCTTTCCGGTCTCTGCTTTTCCTCTTTCGCCGTTCTTCTACATCCATCTCCTCTGTATCCCTTCTGGGCGGTCCAGGACCCTCAACTTCCATGAGAGGAGAACCCCTCACTTCTGTCTCAGGTCCCACGACCTTCCCCGGGGACACAATGCTTTTGGAGACATGAGCCACAGCAGGTATCACAGGAATTCCGGTAGCAGAAGACTCAGGCATCACTTTCAGGGTGTGGGTCTTAGGCACAGGCACAGCATCCATGGAGCTCTTCCTCATCGAGGGACCAGCCGACGTAGCCACAATATTGGCCCAGGAGCGTTGAGGACAATCCTTAAAAGCGTGTCCTTTCTGCTTACACACATTACACAGAATCTCATTTTGACAGTCCAAAGTGGTGTGGCCTTTTTGGCCACATCTTTTGCAAATAACCACTTCCTCTTTGCAAGATTCTTGTGTATGACCATATTCATGGCATTTCCTGCAATAATACGGCATCCCAGGGTAGAATAAATAGCCACGTTTACGCCCAATTAAAAAATTTGCAGGTGGGCGACACAGACCTCCAATTCCTCTCACATCTTCTCTGAACTTAACAGCAAACTTATGCTTTCCAGTCCAAAAGTCCATTGCATTCATTATTTTATGAGAGTATTTGACTTCCGCACAATATTGGTTTAAAAATAAGACAATGTCTCTTATATCCACGTATGGATCGTGCATAGTAACCACCAGTGGAACATCGCCATTAGAATATAGAGCAATGAAAACAAGTCCTTTCATATCCTCCTCATTGGCAAGCTCCCGAACTTTCTCAAACATATGGTCACATGCAGATGCGGAAGTCAAGGTAAGAATGAAAAGTCCTTTACCTGGGTCTTTTAGGCAAAACACATCTTCTCTCTGAATGTGCAATAAATCCAGCATAATTCTCTTGACAAAAAATTCCAAAGTCATCTTCTCCTTTTTCTCCTCATCCACTTCAATACGGAAGGTGTTCTTAATCCGAGTTTCAGTATGCGCAGCAAACCTAAGGGTCGCCATGGGGGATCGCCTTCCCGTTCTTTGTAAGTCCTCCTCCTATAGCAGCATGAGGCTTAAGACGGCTAAAAAACCGCCGATGCCTCAAGGCCGAAGGTTCGACGAACTCAGAGCCCCTTGACAAGATACAAGATCTTAGCCAAAAGGCCGAGAAGCGATAACCGTGAAAGGGGCGGGCCCAACAAGGTCCCCTTCATGGGCACTATCACTGCTTGCTGTCAGGGAGGCTGCCAGACAATTTTCCATGCACACTCTGGGCTGGGGGGCAGTCAACCACCAGTACACACAGCAGAACCTAAACCCATACCATTATTGCTAAGCAGCAAGACAGGGGCCCATTGCACTCCCACGGGGCCTTTTTAAATGCAATCCATAACCCGGATTTGCCAGGAACCCTTCTTACTCCTCCTACTTGCATGTGACACTGGGCTTAGGATCTGCATAGGAAACACACACACAAGCACACACCTACCTTTGTTGCCTGCAGATGCCTCCTTGGCTGTCCCCAAACGGTATCAAACCAACACCCACGGGAAGCTGTAAGCATAGAGGACATGCCTGCACCCCATTGGACTTACCTGTGTGGGTTAAATCCGGGTTATTTGACAACCTATGGCGGTGATGGTTCTGCTCAGGCAGAGCAGTGCTGATGCTCCTCATAAAGCTGTCGCTGCTGTGAAGGTTCTAGGTGACATCACAAATCCCTATGGTTACATACACAACAAAGCTGGGTTGTTGTTGTTTACACTCTGCAAGGCCTGTGGAAGTGAGTGACATCATAGCACTGTAGTTCTGAGGGTTCAAGATGGATGCAACAATCTCCTGTTGCTTCTATGAAGGCCGTAATAGACGACATCACCAAACAGCTCCATAGTCACATACACAGCAAAGGAGAGATGTTGTTTACACCTAGTGATGTCAGTGGTATTGAGTGACATCACAGCACAGTGCTAAGGCTCCTGGGCCTGGACACAGCAGCGGCTGCAATATCTCAACGGAGAATACGTTTATATCTATGTGTGTGTGTGCGCATATATATATATATATATATATATATATATATATATATATATATATTTCTCCGCCGAAATCACTTTTAAACCCATTTCCACCTTTTTTTCCCTTCTCTTCCTCTTACTTTTTTTTCACGTTTTTTTACGTTTTTCTCCTTTTCGCCTCTTTTCTGGGCGTATTATTCTTCTTTTTCTTCTTTTTTTTCGTCTAATGCATACCCCATCAGTGCAGCAATGCTTATTCAATACCGCCAGCAGATGGAGACACTGGGGGATAATTTTCTAAGGATTTATACTGATTTTTCCTGTCTGAATTTGTCGCACAGAAAGTTGCAGGCCAAATATGTGTGACATTTCTGCGACTTTAGCTTCTAGAGCATTTTTACAACATTATACATAGGTGCTGAATACATAAAAAGCGACTGTTCAGCGACAGACAAGTCGCATCGGCTGAAAGTAGGCCAGAATGTCAGTCCATGTTGGAGCAGGTTTAGATACAGTCTAAAGCATAGATCTCAAAGTCTGTGCACAGAATTTAGCAAGGGCCTCGCACCTTCTGATGCATCAGGTAGGTGCACAATAGCATAGCCTAACCCTCTGTACTTTGGTCTATATTGATGCGGGACATAGACAGCCAGCTGATGACCAATCCATTAGTGCAATGGATGGCTGGAAGCATTTGTCTTTGCCTTTGCAATACCACAGAAGCAATGCATGGTCAATGTACAGCAATGACACACCTGTGTGAACAGCCAGGAGACCCCCCCCCCCCCCCATGTTATGTTACATAGTTACATAGTTAGTACGGTCGAAAAAAGACATATGTCCATCAAGTTCAACCAGGGAATTAAGGGGTAGGGGTGTGGCGCGATATTGGGGAAGGGATGAGATTTTATATTTCTTCATAAGCATTAATCTTATTTTGTCAATTAGGAACATTCAGCACCCACCCGCTATCAAGGCAGCTGCCTATCATGTCATGCCCTACCTGCACAGGTGTGCTGGCTACTCAAATGATCCAATTAAGGAGGCCATTTAGTCAGCAGCAGCAGAAGTCCTGTGCCTGGACGCTCCAACAGGGGCCAGACACAAGCAGAAGCAGAAGCAGCAGAAGCAGCAGCAGCACCACCTTTTGTTTTTTGGCTGCAGCAGCAGCAAGGCCCACAGGGCTGGCTAGCTGGCTAGCCAGCAAGCAGGTAGCAATGAAAGTAGGAATCTTTCTTTTTAACCCTGTAAGGGGGTGGTGCACTGTACCCGAAGATACTGCCATATCGGGTCAATGCATAGGGCGACGGAAGCAAGCTTCGAAATCGGCCCCCGTTCTCAAAAATCCATTTAATATATGGTCCCCAGATAGGGGACGTATCAGATATTAAACTGATAAGAACAGATACTACACTTGATCTTAGCCAAAAGGCCGAGAAGCGATAACCGTGAAAGGGGCGGGCCCAACAAGGTCCCCTTCATGGGCACTATCACTGCTTGCTGTCAGGGAGGCTGCCAGACAATTTTCCATGCACACTCTGGGCTGGGGGGCAGTCAACCACCAGTACACACAGCAGAACCTAAACCCATACCATTATTGCTAAGCAGCAAGACAGGGGCCCATTGCACTCCCACGGGGCCTTTTTAAATGCAATCCATAACCCGGATTTGCCAGGAACCCTTCTTACTCCTCCTACTTGCATGTGACACTGGGCTTAGGATCTGCATAGGAAACACACACACAAGCACACACCTACCTTTGTTGCCTGCAGATGCCTCCTTGGCTGTCCCCAAACGGTATCAAACCAACACCCACGGGAAGCTGTAAGCATAGAGGACATGCCTGCACCCCATTGGACTTACCTGTGTGGGTTAAATCCGGGTTATTTGACAACCTATGGCGGTGATGGTTCTGCTCAGGCAGAGCAGTGCTGATGCTCCTCATAAAGCTGTCGCTGCTGTGAAGGTTCTAGGTGACATCACAAATCCCTATGGTTACATACACAACAAAGCTGGGTTGTTGTTGTTTACACTCTGCAAGGCCTGTGGAAGTGAGTGACATCATAGCACTGTAGTTCTGAGGGTTCAAGATGGATGCAACAATCTCCTGTTGCTTCTATGAAGGCCGTAATAGACGACATCACCAAACAGCTCCATAGTCACATACACAGCAAAGGAGAGATGTTGTTTACACCTAGTGATGTCAGTGGTATTGAGTGACATCACAGCACAGTGCTAAGGCTCCTGGGCCTGGACACAGCAGCGGCTGCAATATCTCAACGGAGAATACGTTTATATCTATGTGTGTGTGTGCGCATATATATATATATATATATATATATATATATATATATATATTTCTCCGCCGAAATCACTTTTAAACCCATTTCCACCTTTTTTTCCCTTCTCTTCCTCTTACTTTTTTTTCACGTTTTTTTACGTTTTTCTCCTTTTCGCCTCTTTTCTGGGCGTATTATTCTTCTTTTTCTTCTTTTTTTTCGTCTAATGCATACCCCATCAGTGCAGCAATGCTTATTCAATACCGCCAGCAGATGGAGACACTGGGGGATAATTTTCTAAGGATTTATACTGATTTTTCCTGTCTGAATTTGTCGCACAGAAAGTTGCAGGCCAAATATGTGTGACATTTCTGCGACTTTAGCTTCTAGAGCATTTTTACAACATTATACATAGGTGCTGAATACATAAAAAGCGACTGTTCAGCGACAGACAAGTCGCATCGGCTGAAAGTAGGCCAGAATGTCAGTCCATGTTGGAGCAGGTTTAGATACAGTCTAAAGCATAGATCTCAAAGTCTGTGCACAGAATTTAGCAAGGGCCTCGCACCTTCTGATGCATCAGGTAGGTGCACAATAGCATAGCCTAACCCTCTGTACTTTGGTCTATATTGATGCGGGACATAGACAGCCAGCTGATGACCAATCCATTAGTGCAATGGATGGCTGGAAGCATTTGTCTTTGCCTTTGCAATACCACAGAAGCAATGCATGGTCAATGTACAGCAATGACACACCTGTGTGAACAGCCAGGAGACCCCCCCCCCCCCATGTTATGTTACATAGTTACATAGTTAGTACGGTCGAAAAAAGACATATGTCCATCAAGTTCAACCAGGGAATTAAGGGGTAGGGGTGTGGCGCGATATTGGGGAAGGGATGAGATTTTATATTTCTTCATAAGCATTAATCTTATTTTGTCAATTAGGAACATTCAGCACCCACCCGCTATCAAGGCAGCTGCCTATCATGTCATGCCCTACCTGCACAGGTGTGCTGGCTACTCAAATGATCCAATTAAGGAGGCCATTTAGTCAGCAGCAGCAGAAGTCCTGTGCCTGGACGCTCCAACAGGGGCCAGACACAAGCAGAAGCAGAAGCAGCAGAAGCAGCAGCAGCACCACCTTTTGTTTTTTGGCTGCAGCAGCAGCAAGGCCCACAGGGCTGGCTAGCTGGCTAGCCAGCAAGCAGGTAGCAATGAAAGTAGGAATCTTTCTTTTTAACCCTGTAAGGGGGTGGTGCACTGTACCCGAAGATACTGCCATATCGGGTCAATGCATAGGGCGACGGAAGCAAGCTTCGAAATCGGCCCCCGTTCTCAAAAATCCATTTAATATATGGTCCCCAGATAGGGGACGTATCAGATATTAAACTGATAAGAACAGATACTACACTTGATCTTAGCCAAAAGGCCGAGAAGCGATAACCGTGAAAGGGGCGGGCCCAACAAGGTCCCCTTCATGGGCACTATCACTGCTTGCTGTCAGGGAGGCTGCCAGACAATTTTCCATGCACACTCTGGGCTGGGGGGCAGTCAACCACCAGTACACACAGCAGAACCTAAACCCATACCATTATTGCTAAGCAGCAAGACAGGGGCCTATTGCACTCCCACGGGGCCTTTTTAAATGCAATCCATAACCCGGATTTGCCAGGAACCCTTCTTACTCCTCCTACTTGCATGTGACACTGGGCTTAGGATCTGCATAGGAAACACACACACAAGCACACACCTACCTTTGTTGCCTGCAGATGCCTCCTTGGCTGTCCCCAAACGGTATAAAACCAACACCCACGGGAAGCTGTAAGCATAGAGGACATGCCTGCACCCCATTGGACTTACCTGTGTGGGTTAAATCCGGGTTATTTGACAACCTATGGCGGTGATGGTTCTGCTCAGGCAGAGCAGTGCTGATGCTCCTCATAAAGCTGTCGCTGCTGTGAAGGTTCTAGGTGACATCACAAATCCCTATGGTTACATACACAACAAAGCTGGGTTGTTGTTGTTTACACTCTGCAAGGCCTGTGGAAGTGAGTGACATCATAGCACTGTAGTTCTGAGGGTTCAAGATGGATGCAACAATCTCCTGTTGCTTCTATGAAGGCCGTAATAGACGACATCACCAAACAGCTCCATAGTCACATACACAGCAAAGGAGAGATGTTGTTTACACCTAGTGATGTCAGTGGTATTGAGTGACATCACAGCACAGTGCTAAGGCTCCTGGGCCTGGACACAGCAGCGGCTGCAATATCTCAACGGAGAATACGTTTATATCTATGTGTGTGTGTGCGCATATATATATATATATATATATATATATATATATATATATATATATATATTTCTCCGCCGAAATCACTTTTAAACCCATTTCCACCTTTTTTTCCCTTCTCTTCCTCTTACTTTTTTTTCACGTTTTTTTACGTTTTTCTCCTTTTCGCCTCTTTTCTGGGCGTATTATTCTTCTTTTTCTTCTTTTTTTTCGTCTAATGCATACCCCATCAGTGCAGCAATGCTTATTCAATACCGCCAGCAGATGGAGACACTGGGGGATAATTTTCTAAGGATTTATACTGATTTTTCCTGTCTGAATTTGTCGCACAGAAAGTTGCAGGCCAAATATGTGTGACATTTCTGCGACTTTAGCTTCTAGAGCATTTTTACAACATTATACATAGGTGCTGAATACATAAAAAGCGACTGTTCAGCGACAGACAAGTCGCATCGGCTGAAAGTAGGCCAGAATGTCAGTCCATGTTGGAGCAGGTTTAGATACAGTCTAAAGCATAGATCTCAAAGTCTGTGCACAGAATTTAGCAAGGGCCTCGCACCTTCTGATGCATCAGGTAGGTGCACAATAGCATAGCCTAACCCTCTGTACTTTGGTCTATATTGATGCGGGACATAGACAGCCAGCTGATGACCAATCCATTAGTGCAATGGATGGCTGGAAGCATTTGTCTTTGCCTTTGCAATACCACAGAAGCAATGCATGGTCAATGTACAGCAATGACACACCTGTGTGAACAGCCAGGAGACCCCCCCCCCCCATGTTATGTTACATAGTTACATAGTTAGTACGGTCGAAAAAAGACATATGTCCATCAAGTTCAACCAGGGAATTAAGGGGTAGGGGTGTGGCGCGATATTGGGGAAGGGATGAGATTTTATATTTCTTCATAAGCATTAATCTTATTTTGTCAATTAGGAACATTCAGCACCCACCCGCTATCAAGGCAGCTGCCTATCATGTCATGCCCTACCTGCACAGGTGTGCTGGCTACTCAAATGATCCAATTAAGGAGGCCATTTAGTCAGCAGCAGCAGAAGTCCTGTGCCTGGACGCTCCAACAGGGGCCAGACACAAGCAGAAGCAGAAGCAGCAGAAGCAGCAGCAGCACCTTTTGTTTTTTGGCTGCAGCAGCAGCAAGGCCCACAGGGCTGGCTAGCTGGCTAGCCAGCAAGCAGGTAGCAATGAAAGTAGGAATCTTTCTTTTTAACCCTGTAAGGGGGTGGTGCACTGTACCCGAAGATACTGCCATATCGGGTCAATGCATAGGGCGACGGAAGCAAGCTTCGAAATCGGCCCCCGTTCTCAAAAATCCATTTAATATATGGTCCCCAGATAGGGGACGTATCAGATATTAAACTGATAAGAACAGATACTACACTTGATCTTAGCCAAAAGGCCGAGAAGCGATAACCGTGAAAGGGGCGGGCCCAACAAGGTCCCCTTCATGGGCACTATCACTGCTTGCTGTCAGGGAGGCTGCCAGACAATTTTCCATGCACACTCTGGGCTGGGGGGCAGTCAACCACCAGTACACACAGCAGAACCTAAACCCATACCATTATTGCTAAGCAGCAAGACAGGGGCCCATTGCACTCCCACGGGGCCTTTTTAAATGCAATCCATAACCCGGATTTGCCAGGAACCCTTCTTACTCCTCCTACTTGCATGTGACACTGGGCTTAGGATCTGCATAGGAAACACACACACAAGCACACACCTACCTTTGTTGCCTGCAGATGCCTCCTTGGCTGTCCCCAAACGGTATCAAACCAACACCCACGGGAAGCTGTAAGCATAGAGGACATGCCTGCACCCCATTGGACTTACCTGTGTGGGTTAAATCCGGGTTATTTGACAACCTATGGCGGTGATGGTTCTGCTCAGGCAGAGCAGTGCTGATGCTCCTCATAAAGCTGTCGCTGCTGTGAAGGTTCTAGGTGACATCACAAATCCCTATGGTTACATACACAACAAAGCTGGGTTGTTGTTGTTTACACTCTGCAAGGCCTGTGGAAGTGAGTGACATCATAGCACTGTAGTTCTGAGGGTTCAAGATGGATGCAACAATCTCCTGTTGC
Source organism: Hyla sarda (assembly GCF_029499605.1). NCBI lineage: Eukaryota > Metazoa > Chordata > Amphibia > Anura > Hylidae > Hyla > Hyla sarda. The sequence goes on from NW_026610802.1 coordinate 41,682, forward strand.
TTCTATGAAGGCCGTAATAGACGACATCACCAAACAGCTCCATAGTCACATACACAGCAAAGGAGAGATGTTGTTTACACCTAGTGATGTCAGTGGTATTGAGTGACATCACAGCACAGTGCTAAGGCTCCTGGGCCTGGACACAGCAGCGGCTGCAATATCTCAACGGAGAATACGTTTATATCTATGTGTGTGTGTGCGCATATATATATATATATATATATATATATATATATATATATATATTTCTCAGCCGAAATCACTTTTAAACCCATTTCCACCTTTTTTTCCCTTCTCTTCCTCTTACTTTTTTTTCACGTTTTTTTACGTTTTTCTCCTTTTCGCCTCTTTTCTGGGCGTATTATTCTTCTTTTTCTTCTTTTTTTTCGTCTAATGCATACCCCATCAGTGCAGCAATGCTTATTCAATACCGCCAGCAGATGGAGACACTGGGGGATAATTTTCTAAGGATTTATACTGATTTTTCCTGTCTGAATTTGTCGCACAGAAAGTTGCAGGCCAAATATGTGTGACATTTCTGCGACTTTAGCTTCTAGAGCATTTTTACAACATTATACATAGGTGCTGAATACATAAAAAGCGACTGTTCAGCGACAGACAAGTCGCATCGGCTGAAAGTAGGCCAGAATGTCAGTCCATGTTGGAGCAGGTTTAGATACAGTCTAAAGCATAGATCTCAAAGTCTGTGCACAGAATTTAGCAAGGGCCTCGCACCTTCTGATGCATCAGGTAGGTGCACAATAGCATAGCCTAACCCTCTGTACTTTGGTCTATATTGATGCGGGACATAGACAGCCAGCTGATGACCAATCCATTAGTGCAATGGATGGCTGGAAGCATTTGTCTTTGCCTTTGCAATACCACAGAAGCAATGCATGGTCAATGTACAGCAATGACACACCTGTGTGAACAGCCAGGAGACCCCCCCCCCCCCCATGTTATGTTACATAGTTACATAGTTAGTACGGTCGAAAAAAGACATATGTCCATCAAGTTCAACCAGGGAATTAAGGGGTAGGGGTGTGGCGCGATATTGGGGAAGGGATGAGATTTTATATTTCTTCATAAGCATTAATCTTATTTTGTCAATTAGGAACATTCAGCACCCACCCGCTATCAAGGCAGCTGCCTATCATGTCATGCCCTACCTGCACAGGTGTGCTGGCTACTCAAATGATCCAATTAAGGAGGCCATTTAGTCAGCAGCAGCAGAAGTCCTGTGCCTGGACGCTCCAACAGGGGCCAGACACAAGCAGAAGCAGAAGCAGCAGAAGCAGCAGCAGCACCACCTTTTGTTTTTTGGCTGCAGCAGCAGCAAGGCCCACAGGGCTGGCTAGCTGGCTAGCCAGCAAGCAGGTAGCAATGAAAGTAGGAATCTTTCTTTTTAACCCTGTAAGGGGGTGGTGCACTGTACCCGAAGATACTGCCATATCGGGTCAATGCATAGGGCGACGGAAGCAAGCTTCGAAATCGGCCCCCGTTCTCAAAAATCCATTTAATATATGGTCCCCAGATAGGGGACGTATCAGATATTAAACTGATAAGAACAGATACTACACTTGATCTTAGCCAAAAGGCCGAGAAGCGATAACCGTGAAAGGGGCGGGCCCAACAAGGTCCCCTTCATGGGCACTATCACTGCTTGCTGTCAGGGAGGCTGCCAGACAATTTTCCATGCACACTCTGGGCTGGGGGGCAGTCAACCACCAGTACACACAGCAGAACCTAAACCCATACCATTATTGCTAAGCAGCAAGACAGGGGCCCATTGCACTCCCACGGGGCCTTTTTAAATGCAATCCATAACCCGGATTTGCCAGGAACCCTTCTTACTCCTCCTACTTGCATGTGACACTGGGCTTAGGATCTGCATAGGAAACACACACACAAGCACACACCTACCTTTGTTGCCTGCAGATGCCTCCTTGGCTGTCCCCAAACGGTATCAAACCAACACCCACGGGAAGCTGTAAGCATAGAGGACATGCCTGCACCCCATTGGACTTACCTGTGTGGGTTAAATCCGGGTTATTTGACAACCTATGGCGGTGATGGTTCTGCTCAGGCAGAGCAGTGCTGATGCTCCTCATAAAGCTGTCGCTGCTGTGAAGGTTCTAGGTGACATCACAAATCCCTATGGTTACATACACAACAAAGCTGGGTTGTTGTTGTTTACACTCTGCAAGGCCTGTGGAAGTGAGTGACATCATAGCACTGTAGTTCTGAGGGTTCAAGATGGATGCAACAATCTCCTGTTGCTTCTATGAAGGCCGTAATAGACGACATCACCAAACAGCTCCATAGTCACATACACAGCAAAGGAGAGATGTTGTTTACACCTAGTGATGTCAGTGGTATTGAGTGACATCACAGCACAGTGCTAAGGCTCCTGGGCCTGGACACAGCAGCGGCTGCAATATCTCAACGGAGAATACGTTTATATCTATGTGTGTGTGTGCGCATATATATATATATATATATATATATATATATATATATATTTCTCCGCCGAAATCACTTTTAAACCCATTTCCACCTTTTTTTCCCTTCTCTTCCTCTTACTTTTTTTTCACGTTTTTTTACGTTTTTCTCCTTTTCGCCTCTTTTCTGGGCGTATTATTCTTCTTTTTCTTCTTTTTTTTCGTCTAATGCATACCCCATCAGTGCAGCAATGCTTATTCAATACCGCCAGCAGATGGAGACACTGGGGGATAATTTTCTAAGGATTTATACTGATTTTTCCTGTCTGAATTTGTCGCACAGAAAGTTGCAGGCCAAATATGTGTGACATTTCTGCGACTTTAGCTTCTAGAGCATTTTTACAACATTATACATAGGTGCTGAATACATAAAAAGCGACTGTTCAGCGACAGACAAGTCGCATCGGCTGAAAGTAGGCCAGAATGTCAGTCCATGTTGGAGCAGGTTTAGATACAGTCTAAAGTATAGATCTCAAAGTCTGTGCACAGAATTTAGCAAGGGCCTCGCACCTTCTGATGCATCAGGTAGGTGCACAATAGCATAGCCTAACCCTCTGTACTTTGGTCTATATTGATGCGGGACATAGACAGCCAGCTGATGACCAATCCATTAGTGCAATGGATGGCTGGAAGCATTTGTCTTTGCCTTTGCAATACCACAGAAGCAATGCATGGTCAATGTACAGCAATGACACACCTGTGTGAACAGCCAGGAGACCCCCCCCCCCCCCATGTTATGTTACATAGTTACATAGTTAGTACGGTCGAAAAAAGACATATGTCCATCAAGTTCAACCAGGGAATTAAGGGGTAGGGGTGTGGCGCGATATTGGGGAAGGGATGAGATTTTATATTTCTTCATAAGCATTAATCTTATTTTGTCAATTAGGAACATTCAGCACCCACCCGCTATCAAGGCAGCTGCCTATCATGTCATGCCCTACCTGCACAGGTGTGCTGGCTACTCAAATGATCCAATTAAGGAGGCCATTTAGTCAGCAGCAGCAGAAGTCCTGTGCCTGGACGCTCCAACAGGGGCCAGACACAAGCAGAAGCAGAAGCAGCAGAAGCAGCAGCAGCACCACCTTTTGTTTTTTGGCTGCAGCAGCAGCAAGGCCCACAGGGCTGGCTAGCTGGCTAGCCAGCAAGCAGGTAGCAATGAAAGTAGGAATCTTTCTTTTTAACCCTGTAAGGGGGTGGTGCACTGTACCCGAAGATACTGCCATATCGGGTCAATGCATAGGGCGACGGAAGCAAGCTTCGAAATCGGCCCCCGTTCTCAAAAATCCATTTAATATATGGTCCCCAGATAGGGGACGTATCAGATATTAAACTGATAAGAACAGATACTACACTTGATCTTAGCCAAAAGGCCGAGAAGCGATAACCGTGAAAGGGGCGGGCCCAACAAGGTCCCCTTCATGGGCACTATCACTGCTTGCTGTCAGGGAGGCTGCCAGACAATTTTCCATGCACACTCTGGGCTGGGGGGCAGTCAACCACCAGTACACACAGCAGAACCTAAACCCATACCATTATTGCTAAGCAGCAAGACAGGGGCCCATTGCACTCCCACGGGGCCTTTTTAAATGCAATCCATAACCCGGATTTGCCAGGAACCCTTCTTACTCCTCCTACTTGCATGTGACACTGGGCTTAGGATCTGCATAGGAAACACACACACAAGCACACACCTACCTTTGTTGCCTGCAGATGCCTCCTTGGCTGTCCCCAAACGGTATCAAACCAACACCCACGGGAAGCTGTAAGCATAGAGGACATGCCTGCACCCCATTGGACTTACCTGTGTGGGTTAAATCCGGGTTATTTGACAACCTATGGCGGTGATGGTTCTGCTCAGGCAGAGCAGTGCTGATGCTCCTCATAAAGCTGTCGCTGCTGTGAAGGTTCTAGGTGACATCACAAATCCCTATGGTTACATACACAACAAAGCTGGGTTGTTGTTGTTTACACTCTGCAAGGCCTGTGGAAGTGAGTGACATCATAGCACTGTAGTTCTGAGGGTTCAAGATGGATGCAACAATCTCCTGTTGCTTCTATGAAGGCCGTAATAGACGACATCACCAAACAGCTCCATAGTCACATACACAGCAAAGGAGAGATGTTGTTTACACCTAGTGATGTCAGTGGTATTGAGTGACATCACAGCACAGTGCTAAGGCTCCTGGGCCTGGACACAGCAGCGGCTGCAATATCTCAACGGAGAATACGTTTATATCTATGTGTGTGTGTGCGCATATATATATATATATATATATATATATATATATATATATATATATATATTTCTCCGCCGAAATCACTTTTAAACCCATTTCCACCTTTTTTTCCCTTCTCTTCCTCTTACTTTTTTTTCACGTTTTTTTACGTTTTTCTCCTTTTCGCCTCTTTTCTGGGCGTATTATTCTTCTTTTTCTTCTTTTTTTTCGTCTAATGCATACCCCATCAGTGCAGCAATGCTTATTCAATACCGCCAGCAGATGGAGACACTGGGGGATAATTTTCTAAGGATTTATACTGATTTTTCCTGTCTGAATTTGTCGCACAGAAAGTTGCAGGCCAAATATGTGTGACATTTCTGCGACTTTAGCTTCTAGAGCATTTTTACAACATTATACATAGGTGCTGAATACATAAAAAGCGACTGTTCAGCGACAGACAAGTCGCATCGGCTGAAAGTAGGCCAGAATGTCAGTCCATGTTGGAGCAGGTTTAGATACAGTCTAAAGCATAGATCTCAAAGTCTGTGCACAGAATTTAGCAAGGGCCTCGCACCTTCTGATGCATCAGGTAGGTGCACAATAGCATAGCCTAACCCTCTGTACTTTGGTCTATATTGATGCGGGACATAGACAGCCAGCTGATGACCAATCCATTAGTGCAATGGATGGCTGGAAGCATTTGTCTTTGCCTTTGCAATACCACAGAAGCAATGCATGGTCAATGTACAGCAATGACACACCTGTGTGAACAGCCAGGAGACCCCCCCCCCCCCCCCCATGTTATGTTACATAGTTACATAGTTAGTACGGTCGAAAAAAGACATATGTCCATCAAGTTCAACCAGGGAATTAAGGGGTAGGGGTGTGGCGCGATATTGGGGAAGGGATGAGATTTTATATTTCTTCATAAGCATTAATCTTATTTTGTCAATTAGGAACATTCAGCACCCACCCGCTATCAAGGCAGCTGCCTATCATGTCATGCCCTACCTGCACAGGTGTGCTGGCTACTCAAATGATCCAATTAAGGAGGCCATTTAGTCAGCAGCAGCAGAAGTCCTGTGCCTGGACGCTCCAACAGGGGCCAGACACAAGCAGAAGCAGAAGCAGCAGAAGCAGCAGCAGCACCACCTTTTGTTTTTTGGCTGCAGCAGCAGCAAGGCCCACAGGGCTGGCTAGCTGGCTAGCCAGCAAGCAGGTAGCAATGAAAGTAGGAATCTTTCTTTTTAACCCTGTAAGGGGGTGGTGCACTGTACCCGAAGATACTGCCATATCGGGTCAATGCATAGGGCGACGGAAGCAAGCTTCGAAATCGGCCCCCGTTCTCAAAAATCCATTTAATATATGGTCCCCAGATAGGGGACGTATCAGATATTAAACTGATAAGAACAGATTTTTTTTTTTTTTTTTTTTATTTTAAGCCGAGGAACGTGCTTTCGATTCACCCAAAGTGCAAGAAAAAGTGCAAACGTGTTACACTAAAAAAAAACGTGCACAAAGGATGCGGTCTATCGCAAGCCCTTCTCCGATAGGAGAGAGGCCCCCCAACAAACCTTACCCTTCGCCTCCGGACCAAAAGGTACCTGCGAGGTTCCAGGTTCGATGTCCCTTTTCGCCAAAGCTACTAGGGGACCACAAATGCTCCCGGCATCCCCCTTGGCGTTGGCCAAGGTATCTGCCCGCAGAGCCGATTACGGTAGGTACCCTGCCAAAGCAGGGGTACCCGGGGTGTTTGCAGGGAGGTGCGGAACCTAATGGCCACACACACCTCCCCTAGACCGCCAGGAGGGACACCCAGAAGGGCTACCGCATCCTGACAAATCCTGTGAACACACAACACGCAAAAAGTGACACAGTGAGACAAAAAAATAAATAAATAAGTGAATGTGTGCAGATATACTGCCCGGACATCCGGCCGGATCTATAAAAATTTCTCTGATCCTAGCCAGAAGGCCGGGAATCAAGAGGTGAGTGCCACAAGGTGAAGAGATTATGGTGCCCGTGCTTCAACTCAGTGAGCCTATTCTCCCAGTGAGTTTCGGCACCTCGGGGTCACCACTCCCCGAGGCACAAAAGTACCTCGGCTCTAGACCCTCTCAGCCTCATGGCGAGACCCGGAGGGAACAGGTCACATCGGGGCAGCCGTCGAGCTGATTCCTCAGAACCAGCCCCGGAAAGCCCTGGTACACCTGCATCCTCCATGCAGCACCCATCCCCACCAGCATGAAAACTGATAAGAACAGATACTACACTTGATCTTAGCCAAAAGGCCGAGAAGCGATAACCGTGAAAGGGGCGGGCCCAACAAGGTCCCCTTCATGGGCACTATCACTGCTTGCTGTCAGGGAGGCTGCCAGACAATTTTCCATGCACACTCTGGGCTGGGGGGCAGTCAACCACCAGTACACACAGCAGAACCTAAACCCATACCATTATTGCTAAGCAGCAAGACAGGGGCCCATTGCACTCCCACGGGGCCTTTTTAAATGCAATCCATAACCCGGATTTGCCAGGAACCCTTCTTACTCCTCCTACTTGCATGTGACACTGGGCTTAGGATCTGCATAGGAAACACACACACAAGCACACACCTACCTTTGTTGCCTGCAGATGCCTCCTTGGCTGTCCCCAAACGGTATCAAACCAACACCCACGGGAAGCTGTAAGCATAGAGGACATGCCTGCACCCCATTGGACTTACCTGTGTGGGTTAAATCCGGGTTATTTGACAACCTATGGCGGTGATGGTTCTGCTCAGGCAGAGCAGTGCTGATGCTCCTCATAAAGCTGTCGCTGCTGTGAAGGTTCTAGGTGACATCACAAATCCCTATGGTTACATACACAACAAAGCTGGGTTGTTGTTGTTTACACTCTGCAAGGCCTGTGGAAGTGAGTGACATCATAGCACTGTAGTTCTGAGGGTTCAAGATGGATGCAACAATCTCCTGTTGCTTCTATGAAGGCCGTAATAGACGACATCACCAAACAGCTCCATAGTCACATACACAGCAAAGGAGAGATGTTGTTTACACCTAGTGATGTCAGTGGTATTGAGTGACATCACAGCACAGTGCTAAGGCTCCTGGGCCTGGACACAGCAGCGGCTGCAATATCTCAACGGAGAATACGTTTATATCTATGTGTGTGTGTGCGCATATATATATATATATATATATATATATATATATATATATATATTTCTCCGCCGAAATCACTTTTAAACCCATTTCCACCTTTTTTTCCCTTCTCTTCCTCTTACTTTTTTTTCACGTTTTTTTACGTTTTTCTCCTTTTCGCCTCTTTTCTGGGCGTATTATTCTTCTTTTTCTTCTTTTTTTTCGTCTAATGCATACCCCATCAGTGCAGCAATGCTTATTCAATACCGCCAGCAGATGGAGACACTGGGGGATAATTTTCTAAGGATTTATACTGATTTTTCCTGTCTGAATTTGTCGCACAGAAAGTTGCAGGCCAAATATGTGTGACATTTCTGCGACTTTAGCTTCTAGAGCATTTTTACAACATTATACATAGGTGCTGAATACATAAAAAGCGACTGTTCAGCGACAGACAAGTCGCATCGGCTGAAAGTAGGCCAGAATGTCAGTCCATGTTGGAGCAGGTTTAGATACAGTCTAAAGCATAGATCTCAAAGTCTGTGCACAGAATTTAGCAAGGGCCTCGCACCTTCTGATGCATCAGGTAGGTGCACAATAGCATAGCCTAACCCTCTGTACTTTGGTCTATATTGATGCGGGACATAGACAGCCAGCTGATGACCAATCCATTAGTGCAATGGATGGCTGGAAGCATTTGTCTTTGCCTTTGCAATACCACAGAAGCAATGCATGGTCAATGTACAGCAATGACACACCTGTGTGAACAGCCAGGAGACCCCCCCCCCCCCCATGTTATGTTACATAGTTACATAGTTAGTACGGTCGAAAAAAGACATATGTCCATCAAGTTCAACCAGGGAATTAAGGGGTAGGGGTGTGGCGCGATATTGGGGAAGGGATGAGATTTTATATTTCTTCATAAGCATTAATCTTATTTTGTCAATTAGGAACATTCAGCACCCACCCGCTATCAAGGCAGCTGCCTATCATGTCATGCCCTACCTGCACAGGTGTGCTGGCTACTCAAATGATCCAATTAAGGAGGCCATTTAGTCAGCAGCAGCAGAAGTCCTGTGCCTGGACGCTCCAACAGGGGCCAGACACAAGCAGAAGCAGAAGCAGCAGAAGCAGCAGCAGCACCACCTTTTGTTTTTTGGCTGCAGCACCAGTAAGGCCCACAGGGCTGGCTAGCTGGCTAGCCAGCAAGCAGGTAGCAATGAAAGTAGGAATCTTTCTTTTTAACCCTGTAAGGGGGTGGTGCACTGTACCCGAAGATACTGCCATATCGGGTCAATGCATAGGGCGACGGAAGCAAGCTTCGAAATCGGCCCCCGTTCTCAAAAATCCATTTAATATATGGTCCCCAGATAGGGGACGTATCAGATATTAAACTGATAAGAACAGATTTTTTTCTTTTTTTATCTAAAGCCGAGGAACGTGCTTTCGATTCACCCAAAGTGCAAGAAAAAGTGCAAACGTGTTACACTAAAAAAACGTGCACAAAGGATGCGGTCTATCGCAAGCCCTTCTCCGATAGGAGAGAGGCCCCCCAACAAACCTTACCCTTCGCCTCCGGACCAAAAGGTACCTGCGAGGTTCCAGGTTCGATGTCCCTTTTCGCCGAAGCTACTAGGGGACCACAAATGCTCCCGGCATCCCCCTTGGCATTAGCCAAGGTATCTGCCCGCAGAGCCGATTACGGTAGGTACCCTGCCAAAGCAGGAGTACCCGGGGTGTTTGCAGGGAGGTGCGGAACCTAATGGCCACACACACCTCCCCTAGACCGCCAGGAGGGACACCCAGAAGGGCTACCGCATCCTGACAAATCCTGTGAACACACAACACGCAAAAAGTGACACAGTGAGACAAAAAAGAAATAAATAAGTGAATGTGTGCAGATATACTGCCCGGACATCCGGCCGGATCTATAAAAATTTCTCTGATCCTAGCCAGAAGGCCGGGAATCAAGAGGTGAGTGCCACAAGGTGAAGAGATTATGGTGCCCGTGCTTCAACCCAGTGAGTCTATTTTCCCAGTGAGTTTCGGCACCTCGGGGTCACCACTCCCCGAGGCACAAAAGTACCTCGGCTCTAGACCCTCTCAGCCTCATGGCGAGACCCGGAGGGAACAGGTCACATCGGGGCAGCTGTCGAGCTGATTCCTCAGAACCAGCCCCGGAAAGCCCTGGTACACCTGCATCCTCCATGCAGCACCCATCCCCACCAGCATGAAAACTGATAAGAACAGATACTACACTTGATCTTAGCCAAAAGGCCGAGAAGCGATAACCGTGAAAGGGGCGGGCCCAACAAGGTCCCCTTCATGGGCACTATCACTGCTTGCTGTCAGGGAGGCTGCCAGACAATTTTCCATGCACACTCTGGGCTGGGGGGCAGTCAACCACCAGTACACACAGCAGAACCTAAACCCATACCATTATTGCTAAGCAGCAAGACAGGGGCCCATTGCACTCCCACGGGGCCTTTTTAAATGCAATCCATAACCCGGATTTGCCAGGAACCCTTCTTACTCCTCCTACTTGCATGTGACACTGGGCTTAGGATCTGCATAGGAAACACACACACAAGCACACACCTACCTTTGTTGCCTGCAGATGCCTCCTTGGCTGTCCCCAAACGGTATCAAACCAACACCCACGGGAAGCTGTAAGCATAGAGGACATGCCTGCACCCCATTGGACTTACCTGTGTGGGTTAAATCCGGGTTATTTGACAACCTATGGCGGTGATGGTTCTGCTCAGGCAGAGCAGTGCTGATGCTCCTCATAAAGCTGTCGCTGCTGTGAAGGTTCTAGGTGACATCACAAATCCCTATGGTTACATACACAACAAAGCTGGGTTGTTGTTGTTTACACTCTGCAAGGCCTGTGGAAGTGAGTGACATCATAGCACTGTAGTTCTGAGGGTTCAAGATGGATGCAACAATCTCCTGTTGCTTCTATGAAGGCCGTAATAGACGACATCACCAAACAGCTCCATAGTCACATACACAGCAAAGGAGAGATGTTGTTTACACCTAGTGATGTCAGTGGTATTGAGTGACATCACAGCACAGTGCTAAGGCTCCTGGGCCTGGACACAGCAGCGGCTGCAATATCTCAACGGAGAATACGTTTATATCTATGTGTGTGTGTGCGCATATATATATATATATATATATATATATATATATATATATATATTTCTCCGCCGAAATCACTTTTAAACCCATTTCCACCTTTTTTTCCCTTCTCTTCCTCTTACTTTTTTTTCACGTTTTTTTACGTTTTTCTCCTTTTCGCCTCTTTTCTGGGCGTATTATTCTTCTTTTTCTTCTTTTTTTTCGTCTAATGCATACCCCATCAGTGCAGCAATGCTTATTCAATACCGCCAGCAGATGGAGACACTGGGGGATAATTTTCTAAGGATTTATACTGATTTTTCCTGTCTGAATTTGTCGCACAGAAAGTTGCAGGCCAAATATGTGTGACATTTCTGCGACTTTAGCTTCTAGAGCATTTTTACAACATTATACATAGGTGCTGAATACATAAAAAGCGACTGTTCAGCGACAGACAAGTCGCATCGGCTGAAAGTAGGCCAGAATGTCAGTCCATGTTGGAGCAGGTTTAGATACAGTCTAAAGCATAGATCTCAAAGTCTGTGCACAGAATTTAGCAAGGGCCTCGCACCTTCTGATGCATCAGGTAGGTGCACAATAGCATAGCCTAACCCTCTGTACTTTGGTCTATATTGATGCGGGACATAGACAGCCAGCTGATGACCAATCCATTAGTGCAATGGATGGCTGGAAGCATTTGTCTTTGCCTTTGCAATACCACAGAAGCAATGCATGGTCAATGTACAGCAATGACACACCTGTGTGAACAGCCAGGAGACCCCCCCCCCCCCCCATGTTATGTTACATAGTTACATAGTTAGTACGGTCGAAAAAAGACATATGTCCATCAAGTTCAACCAGGGAATTAAGGGGTAGGGGTGTGGCGCGATATTGGGGAAGGGATGAGATTTTATATTTCTTCATAAGCATTAATCTTATTTTGTCAATTAGGAACATTCAGCACCCACCCGCTATCAAGGCAGCTGCCTATCATGTCATGCCCTACCTGCACAGGTGTGCTGGCTACTCAAATGATCCAATTAAGGAGGCCATTTAGTCAGCAGCAGCAGAAGTCCTGTGCCTGGACGCTCCAACAGGGGCCAGACACAAGCAGAAGCAGAAGCAGCAGAAGCAGCAGCAGCACCACCTTTTGTTTTTTGGCTGCAGCAGCAGCAAGGCCCACAGGGCTGGCTAGCTGGCTAGCCAGCAAGCAGGTAGCAATGAAAGTAGGAATCTTTCTTTTTAACCCTGTAAGGGGGTGGTGCACTGTACCCGAAGATACTGCCATATCGGGTCAATGCATAGGGCGACGGAAGCAAGCTTCGAAATCGGCCCCCGTTCTCAAAAATCCATTTAATATATGGTCCCCAGATAGGGGACGTATCAGATATTAAACTGATAAGAACAGATACTACACTTGATCTTAGCCAAAAGGCCGAGAAGCGATAACCGTGAAAGGGGCGGGCCCAACAAGGTCCCCTTCATGGGCACTATCACTGCTTGCTGTCAGGGAGGCTGCCAGACAATTTTCCATGCACACTCTGGGCTGGGGGGCAGTCAACCACCAGTACACACAGCAGAACCTAAACCCATACCATTATTGCTAAGCAGCAAGACAGGGGCCCATTGCACTCCCACGGGGCCTTTTTAAATGCAATCCATAACCCGGATTTGCCAGGAACCCTTCTTACTCCTCCTACTTGCATGTGACACTGGGCTTAGGATCTGCATAGGAAACACACACACAAGCACACACCTACCTTTGTTGCCTGCAGATGCCTCCTTGGCTGTCCCCAAACGGTATCAAACCAACACCCACGGGAAGCTGTAAGCATAGAGGACATGCCTGCACCCCATTGGACTTACCTGTGTGGGTTAAATCCGGGTTATTTGACAACCTATGGCGGTGATGGTTCTGCTCAGGCAGAGCAGTGCTGATGCTCCTCATAAAGCTGTCGCTGCTGTGAAGGTTCTAGGTGACATCACAAATCCCTATGGTTACATACACAACAAAGCTGGGTTGTTGTTGTTTACACTCTGCAAGGCCTGTGGAAGTGAGTGACATCATAGCACTGTAGTTCTGAGGGTTCAAGATGGATGCAACAATCTCCTGTTGCTTCTATGAAGGCCGTAATAGACGACATCACCAAACAGCTCCATAGTCACATACACAGCAAAGGAGAGATGTTGTTTACACCTAGTGATGTCAGTGGTATTGAGTGACATCACAGCACAGTGCTAAGGCTCCTGGGCCTGGACACAGCAGCGGCTGCAATATCTCAACGGAGAATACGTTTATATCTATGTGTGTGTGTGCGCATATATATATATATATATATATATATATATATATATATATATATATATCTCCGCCGAAATCACTTTTAAACCCATTTCCACCTTTTTTTCCCTTCTCTTCCTCTTACTTTTTTTTCACGTTTTTTTACGTTTTTCTCCTTTTCGCCTCTTTTCTGGGCGTATTATTCTTCTTTTTCTTCTTTTTTTTCGTCTAATGCATACCCCATCAGTGCAGCAATGCTTATTCAATACCGCCAGCAGATGGAGACACTGGGGGATAATTTTCTAAGGATTTATACTGATTTTTCCTGTCTGAATTTGTCGCACAGAAAGTTGCAGGCCAAATATGTGTGACATTTCTGCGACTTTAGCTTCTAGAGCATTTTTACAACATTATACATAGGTGCTGAATACATAAAAAGCGACTGTTCAGCGACAGACAAGTCGCATCGGCTGAAAGTAGGCCAGAATGTCAGTCCATGTTGGAGCAGGTTTAGATACAGTCTAAAGCATAGATCTCAAAGTCTGTGCACAGAATTTAGCAAGGGCCTTGCACCTTCTGATGCATCAGGTAGGTGCACAATAGCATAGCCTAACCCTCTGTACTTTGGTCTATATTGATGCGGGACATAGACAGCCAGCTGATGACCAATCCATTAGTGCAATGGATGGCTGGAAGCATTTGTCTTTGCCTTTGCAATACCACAGAAGCAATGCATGGTCAATGTACAGCAATGACACACCTGTGTGAACAGCCAGGAGACCCCCCCCCCCCCCATGTTATGTTACATAGTTACATAGTTAGTACGGTCGAAAAAAGACATATGTCCATCAAGTTCAACCAGGGAATTAAGGGGTAGGGGTGTGGCGCGATATTGGGGAAGGGATGAGATTTTATATTTCTTCATAAGCATTAATCTTATTTTGTCAATTAGGAACATTCAGCACCCACCCGCTATCAAGGCAGCTGCCTATCATGTCATGCCCTACCTGCACAGGTGTGCTGGCTACTCAAATGATCCAATTAAGGAGGCCATTTAGTCAGCAGCAGCAGAAGTCCTGTGCCTGGACGCTCCAACAGGGGCCAGACACAAGCAGAAGCAGAAGCAGCAGAAGCAGCAGCAGCACCACCTTTTGTTTTTTGGCTGCAGCAGCAGCAAGGCCCACAGGGCTGGCTAGCTGGCTAGCCAGCAAGCAGGTAGCAATGAAAGTAGGAATCTTTCTTTTTAACCCTGTAAGGGGGTGGTGCACTGTACCCGAAGATACTGCCATATCGGGTCAATGCATAGGGCGACGGAAGCAAGCTTCGAAATCGGCCCCCGTTCTCAAAAATCCATTTAATATATGGTCCCCAGATAGGGGACGTATCAGATATTAAACTGATAAGAACAGATACTACACTTGATCTTAGCCAAAAGGCCGAGAAGCGATAACCGTGAAAGGGGCGGGCCCAACAAGGTCCCCTTCATGGGCACTATCACTGCTTGCTGTCAGGGAGGCTGCCAGACAATTTTCCATGCACACTCTGGGCTGGGGGGCAGTCAACCACCAGTACACACAGCAGAACCTAAACCCATACCATTATTGCTAAGCAGCAAGACAGGGGCCCATTGCACTCCCACGGGGCCTTTTTAAATGCAATCCATAACCCGGATTTGCCAGGAACCCTTCTTACTCCTCCTACTTGCATGTGACACTGGGCTTAGGATCTGCATAGGAAACACACACACAAGCACACACCTACCTTTGTTGCCTGCAGATGCCTCCTTGGCTGTCCCCAAACGGTATCAAACCAACACCCACGGGAAGCTGTAAGCATAGAGGACATGCCTGCACCCCATTGGACTTACCTGTGTGGGTTAAATCCGGGTTATTTGACAACCTATGGCGGTGATGGTTCTGCTCAGGCAGAGCAGTGCTGATGCTCCTCATAAAGCTGTCGCTGCTGTGAAGGTTCTAGGTGACATCACAAATCCCTATGGTTACATACACAACAAAGCTGGGTTGTTGTTGTTTACACTCTGCAAGGCCTGTGGAAGTGAGTGACATCATAGCACTGTAGTTCTGAGGGTTCAAGATGGATGCAACAATCTCCTGTTGCTTCTATGAAGGCCGT
The DNA here is from genome assembly GCF_029499605.1 of Hyla sarda. Taxonomy (NCBI): domain Eukaryota; kingdom Metazoa; phylum Chordata; class Amphibia; order Anura; family Hylidae; genus Hyla; species Hyla sarda. Next base: position 57,079 of record NW_026610802.1, read on the forward strand.
AATAGACGACATCACCAAACAGCTCCATAGTCACATACACAGCAAAGGAGAGATGTTGTTTACACCTAGTGATGTCAGTGGTATTGAGTGACATCACAGCACAGTGCTAAGGCTCCTGGGCCTGGACACAGCAGCGGCTGCAATATCTCAACGGAGAATACGTTTATATCTATGTGTGTGTGTGCGCATATATATATATATATATATATATATATATATATATATATATATATATTTCTCCGCCGAAATCACTTTTAAACCCATTTCCACCTTTTTTTCCCTTCTCTTCCTCTTACTTTTTTTTCACGTTTTTTTACGTTTTTCTCCTTTTCGCCTCTTTTCTGGGCGTATTATTCTTCTTTTTCTTCTTTTTTTTCGTCTAATGCATACCCCATCAGTGCAGCAATGCTTATTCAATACCGCCAGCAGATGGAGACACTGGGGGATAATTTTCTAAGGATTTATACTGATTTTTCCTGTCTGAATTTGTCGCACAGAAAGTTGCAGGCCAAATATGTGTGACATTTCTGCGACTTTAGCTTCTAGAGCATTTTTACAACATTATACATAGGTGCTGAATACATAAAAAGCGACTGTTCAGCGACAGACAAGTCGCATCGGCTGAAAGTAGGCCAGAATGTCAGTCCATGTTGGAGCAGGTTTAGATACAGTCTAAAGCATAGATCTCAAAGTCTGTGCACAGAATTTAGCAAGGGCCTCGCACCTTCTGATGCATCAGGTAGGTGCACAATAGCATAGCCTAACCCTCTGTACTTTGGTCTATATTGATGCGGGACATAGACAGCCAGCTGATGACCAATCCATTAGTGCAATGGATGGCTGGAAGCATTTGTCTTTGCCTTTGCAATACCACAGAAGCAATGCATGGTCAATGTACAGCAATGACACACCTGTGTGAACAGCCAGGAGACCCCCCCCCCCCCCCATGTTATGTTACATAGTTACATAGTTAGTACGGTCGAAAAAAGACATATGTCCATCAAGTTCAACCAGGGAATTAAGGGGTAGGGGTGTGGCGCGATATTGGGGAAGGGATGAGATTTTATATTTCTTCATAAGCATTAATCTTATTTTGTCAATTAGGAACATTCAGCACCCACCCGCTATCAAGGCAGCTGCCTATCATGTCATGCCCTACCTGCACAGGTGTGCTGGCTACTCAAATGATCCAATTAAGGAGGCCATTTAGTCAGCAGCAGCAGAAGTCCTGTGCCTGGACGCTCCAACAGGGGCCAGACACAAGCAGAAGCAGAAGCAGCAGAAGCAGCAGCAGCACCACCTTTTGTTTTTTGGCTGCAGCAGCAGCAAGGCCCACAGGGCTGGCTAGCTGGCTAGCCAGCAAGCAGGTAGCAATGAAAGTAGGAATCTTTCTTTTTAACCCTGTAAGGGGGTGGTGCACTGTACCCGAAGATACTGCCATATCGGGTCAATGCATAGGGCGACGGAAGCAAGCTTCGAAATCGGCCCCCGTTCTCAAAAATCCATTTAATATATGGTCCCCAGATAGGGGACGTATCAGATATTAAACTGATAAGAACAGATACTACACTTGATCTTAGCCAAAAGGCCGAGAAGCGATAACCGTGAAAGGGGCGGGCCCAACAAGGTCCCCTTCATGGGCACTATCACTGCTTGCTGTCAGGGAGGCTGCCAGACAATTTTCCATGCACACTCTGGGCTGGGGGGCAGTCAACCACCAGTACACACAGCAGAACCTAAACCCATACCATTATTGCTAAGCAGCAAGACAGGGGCCCATTGCACTCCCACGGGGCCTTTTTAAATGCAATCCATAACCCGGATTTGCCAGGAACCCTTCTTACTCCTCCTACTTGCATGTGACACTGGGCTTAGGATCTGCATAGGAAACACACACACAAGCACACACCTACCTTTGTTGCCTGCAGATGCCTCCTTGGCTGTCCCCAAACGGTATCAAACCAACACCCACGGGAAGCTGTAAGCATAGAGGACATGCCTGCACCCCATTGGACTTACCTGTGTGGGTTAAATCCGGGTTATTTGACAACCTATGGCGGTGATGGTTCTGCTCAGGCAGAGCAGTGCTGATGCTCCTCATAAAGCTGTCGCTGCTGTGAAGGTTCTAGGTGACATCACAAATCCCTATGGTTACATACACAACAAAGCTGGGTTGTTGTTGTTTACACTCTGCAAGGCCTGTGGAAGTGAGTGACATCATAGCACTGTAGTTCTGAGGGTTCAAGATGGATGCAACAATCTCCTGTTGCTTCTATGAAGGCCGTAATAGACGACATCACCAAACAGCTCCATAGTCACATACACAGCAAAGGAGAGATGTTGTTTACACCTAGTGATGTCAGTGGTATTGAGTGACATCACAGCACAGTGCTAAGGCTCCTGGGCCTGGACACAGCAGCGGCTGCAATATCTCAACGGAGAATACGTTTATATCTATGTGTGTGTGTGCGCATATATATATATATATATATATATATATATATATATATATATATTTCTCCGCCGAAATCACTTTTAAACCCATTTCCACCTTTTTTTCCCTTCTCTTCCTCTTACTTTTTTTTCACGTTTTTTTACGTTTTTCTCCTTTTCGCCTCTTTTCTGGGCGTATTATTCTTCTTTTTCTTCTTTTTTTTCGTCTAATGCATACCCCATCAGTGCAGCAATGCTTATTCAATACCGCCAGCAGATGGAGACACTGGGGGATAATTTTCTAAGGATTTATACTGATTTTTCCTGTCTGAATTTGTCGCACAGAAAGTTGCAGGCCAAATATGTGTGACATTTCTGCGACTTTAGCTTCTAGAGCATTTTTACAACATTATACATAGGTGCTGAATACATAAAAAGCGACTGTTCAGCGACAGACAAGTCGCATCGGCTGAAAGTAGGCCAGAATGTCAGTCCATGTTGGAGCAGGTTTAGATACAGTCTAAAGCATAGATCTCAAAGTCTGTGCACAGAATTTAGCAAGGGCCTCGCACCTTCTGATGCATCAGGTAGGTGCACAATAGCATAGCCTAACCCTCTGTACTTTGGTCTATATTGATGCGGGACATAGACAGCCAGCTGATGACCAATCCATTAGTGCAATGGATGGCTGGAAGCATTTGTCTTTGCCTTTGCAATACCACAGAAGCAATGCATGGTCAATGTACAGCAATGACACACCTGTGTGAACAGCCAGGAGACCCCCCCCCCCCCCCCATGTTATGTTACATAGTTACATAGTTAGTACGGTCGAAAAAAGACATATGTCCATCAAGTTCAACCAGGGAATTAAGGGGTAGGGGTGTGGCGCGATATTGGGGAAGGGATGAGATTTTATATTTCTTCATAAGCATTAATCTTATTTTGTCAATTAGGAACATTCAGCACCCACCCGCTATCAAGGCAGCTGCCTATCATGTCATGCCCTACCTGCACAGGTGTGCTGGCTACTCAAATGATCCAATTAAGGAGGCCATTTAGTCAGCAGCAGCAGAAGTCCTATGGACGCTCCAACAGGGGCCAGACACAAGCAGAAGCAGAAGCAGCAGAAGCAGCAGCAGCACCACCTTTTGTTTTTTGGCTGCAGCAGCAGCAAGGCCCACAGGGCTGGCTAGCTGGCTAGCCAGCAAGCAGGTAGCAATGAAAGTAGGAATCTTTCTTTTTAACCCTGTAAGGGGGTGGTGCACTGTACCCGAAGATACTGCCATATCGGGTCAATGCATAGGGCGACGGAAGCAAGCTTCGAAATCGGCCCCCGTTCTCAAAAATCCATTTAATATATGGTCCCCAGATAGGGGACGTATCAGATATTAAACTGATAAGAACAGATACTACACTTGATCTTAGCCAAAAGGCCGAGAAGCGATAACCGTGAAAGGGGCGGGCCCAACAAGGTCCCCTTCATGGGCACTATCACTGCTTGCTGTCAGGGAGGCTGCCAGACAATTTTCCATGCACACTCTGGGCTGGGGGGCAGTCAACCACCAGTACACACAGCAGAACCTAAACCCATACCATTATTGCTAAGCAGCAAGACAGGGGCCCATTGCACTCCCACGGGGCCTTTTTAAATGCAATCCATAACCCGGATTTGCCAGGAACCCTTCTTACTCCTCCTACTTGCATGTGACACTGGGCTTAGGATCTGCATAGGAAACACACACACAAGCACACACCTACCTTTGTTGCCTGCAGATGCCTCCTTGGCTGTCCCCAAACGGTATCAAACCAACACCCACGGGAAGCTGTAAGCATAGAGGACATGCCTGCACCCCATTGGACTTACCTGTGTGGGTTAAATCCGGGTTATTTGACAACCTATGGCGGTGATGGTTCTGCTCAGGCAGAGCAGTGCTGATGCTCCTCATAAAGCTGTCGCTGCTGTGAAGGTTCTAGGTGACATCACAAATCCCTATGGTTACATACACAACAAAGCTGGGTTGTTGTTGTTTACACTCTGCAAGGCCTGTGGAAGTGAGTGACATCATAGCACTGTAGTTCTGAGGGTTCAAGATGGATGCAACAATCTCCTGTTGCTTCTATGAAGGCCGTAATAGACGACATCACCAAACAGCTCCATAGTCACATACACAGCAAAGGAGAGATGTTGTTTACACCTAGTGATGTCAGTGGTATTGAGTGACATCACAGCACAGTGCTAAGGCTCCTGGGCCTGGACACAGCAGCGGCTGCAATATCTCAACGGAGAATACGTTTATATCTATGTGTGTGTGTGCGCATATATATATATATATATATATATATATATATATATATATATATATATATTTCTCCGCCGAAATCACTTTTAAACCCATTTCCACCTTTTTTTCCCTTCTCTTCCTCTTACTTTTTTTTCACGTTTTTTTACGTTTTTCTCCTTTTCGCCTCTTTTCTGGGCGTATTATTCTTCTTTTTCTTCTTTTTTTTCGTCTAATGCATACCCCATCAGTGCAGCAATGCTTATTCAATACCGCCAGCAGATGGAGACACTGGGGGATAATTTTCTAAGGATTTATACTGATTTTTCCTGTCTGAATTTGTCGCACAGAAAGTTGCAGGCCAAATATGTGTGACATTTCTGCGACTTTAGCTTCTAGAGCATTTTTACAACATTATACATAGGTGCTGAATACATAAAAAGCGACTGTTCAGCGACAGACAAGTCGCATCGGCTGAAAGTAGGCCAGAATGTCAGTCCATGTTGGAGCAGGTTTAGATACAGTCTAAAGCATAGATCTCAAAGTCTGTGCACAGAATTTAGCAAGGGCCTCGCACCTTCTGATGCATCAGGTAGGTGCACAATAGCATAGCCTAACCCTCTGTACTTTGGTCTATATTGATGCGGGACATAGACAGCCAGCTGATGACCAATCCATTAGTGCAATGGATGGCTGGAAGCATTTGTCTTTGCCTTTGCAATACCACAGAAGCAATGCATGGTCAATGTACAGCAATGACACACCTGTGTGAACAGCCAGGAGACCCCCCTCCCCCCCCCATGTTATGTTACATAGTTACATAGTTAGTACGGTCGAAAAAAGACATATGTCCATCAAGTTCAACCAGGGAATTAAGGGGTAGGGGTGTGGCGCGATATTGGGGAAGGGATGAGATTTTATATTTCTTCATAAGCATTAATCTTATTTTGTCAATTAGGAACATTCAGCACCCACCCGCTATCAAGGCAGCTGCCTATCATGTCATGCCCTACCTGCACAGGTGTGCTGGCTACTCAAATGATCCAATTAAGGAGGCCATTTAGTCAGCAGCAGCAGAAGTCCTGTGCCTGGACGCTCCAACAGGGGCCAGACACAAGCAGAAGCAGAAGCAGCAGAAGCAGCAGCAGCACCACCTTTTGTTTTTTGGCTGCAGCAGCAGCAAGGCCCACAGGGCTGGCTAGCTGGCTAGCCAGCAAGCAGGTAGCAATGAAAGTAGGAATCTTTCTTTTTAACCCTGTAAGGGGGTGGTGCACTGTACCCGAAGATACTGCCATATCGGGTCAATGCATAGGGCGACGGAAGCAAGCTTCGAAATCGGCCCCCGTTCTCAAAAATCCATTTAATATATGGTCCCCAGATAGGGGACGTATCAGATATTAAACTGATAAGAACAGATACTACACTTGATCTTAGCCAAAAGGCCGAGAAGCGATAACCGTGAAAGGGGCGGGCCCAACAAGGTCCCCTTCATGGGCACTATCACTGCTTGCTGTCAGGGAGGCTGCCAGACAATTTTCCATGCACACTCTGGGCTGGGGGGCAGTCAACCACCAGTACACACAGCAGAACCTAAACCCATACCATTATTGCTAAGCAGCAAGACAGGGGCCCATTGCACTCCCACGGGGCCTTTTTAAATGCAATCCATAACCCGGATTTGCCAGGAACCCTTCTTACTCCTCCTACTTGCATGTGACACTGGGCTTAGGATCTGCATAGGAAACACACACACAAGCACACACCTACCTTTGTTGCCTGCAGATGCCTCCTTGGCTGTCCCCAAACGGTATCAAACCAACACCCACGGGAAGCTGTAAGCATAGAGGACATGCCTGCACCCCATTGGACTTACCTGTGTGGGTTAAATCCGGGTTATTTGACAACCTATGGCGGTGATGGTTCTGCTCAGGCAGAGCAGTGCTGATGCTCCTCATAAAGCTGTCGCTGCTGTGAAGGTTCTAGGTGACATCACAAATCCCTATGGTTACATACACAACAAAGCTGGGTTGTTGTTGTTTACACTCTGCAAGGCCTGTGGAAGTGAGTGACATCATAGCACTGTAGTTCTGAGGGTTCAAGATGGATGCAACAATCTCCTGTTGCTTCTATGAAGGCCGTAATAGACGACATCACCAAACAGCTCCATAGTCACATACACAGCAAAGGAGAGATGTTGTTTACACCTAGTGATGTCAGTGGTATTGAGTGACATCACAGCACAGTGCTAAGGCTCCTGGGCCTGGACACAGCAGCGGCTGCAATATCTCAACGGAGAATACGTTTATATCTATGTGTGTGTGTGCGCATATATATATATATATATATATATATATATATATATATATATTTCTCCGCCGAAATCACTTTTAAACCCATTTCCACCTTTTTTTCCCTTCTCTTCCTCTTACTTTTTTTTCACGTTTTTTTACGTTTTTCTCCTTTTCGCCTCTTTTCTGGGCGTATTATTCTTCTTTTTCTTCTTTTTTTTCGTCTAATGCATACCCCATCAGTGCAGAAATGCTTATTCAATACCGCCAGCAGATGGAGACACTGGGGGATAATTTTCTAAGGATTTATACTGATTTTTCCTGTCTGAATTTGTCGCACAGAAAGTTGCAGGCCAAATATGTGTGACATTTCTGCGACTTTAGCTTCTAGAGCATTTTTACAACATTATACATAGGTGCTGAATACATAAAAAGCGACTGTTCAGCGACAGACAAGTCGCATCGGCTGAAAGTAGGCCAGAATGTCAGTCCATGTTGGAGCAGGTTTAGATACAGTCTAAAGCATAGATCTCAAAGTCTGTGCACAGAATTTAGCAAGGGCCTCGCACCTTCTGATGCATCAGGTAGGTGCACAATAGCATAGCCTAACCCTCTGTACTTTGGTCTATATTGATGCGGGACATAGACAGCCAGCTGATGACCAATCCATTAGTGCAATGGATGGCTGGAAGCATTTGTCTTTGCCTTTGCAATACCACAGAAGCAATGCATGGTCAATGTACAGCAATGACACACCTGTGTGAACAGCCAGGAGACCCCCCCCCCCCCCATGTTATGTTACATAGTTACATAGTTAGTACGGTCGAAAAAAGACATATGTCCATCAAGTTCAACCAGGGAATTAAGGGGTAGGGGTGTGGCGCGATATTGGGGAAGGGATGAGATTTTATATTTCTTCATAAGCATTAATCTTATTTTGTCAATTAGGAACATTCAGCACCCACCCGCTATCAAGGCAGCTGCCTATCATGTCATGCCCTACCTGCACAGGTGTGCTGGCTACTCAAATGATCCAATTAAGGAGGCCATTTAGTCAGCAGCAGCAGAAGTCCTGTGCCTGGACGCTCCAACAGGGGCCAGACACAAGCAGAAGCAGAAGCAGCAGAAGCAGCAGCAGCACCACCTTTTGTTTTTTGGCTGCAGCAGCAGCAAGGCCCACAGGGCTGGCTAGCTGGCTAGCCAGCAAGCAGGTAGCAATGAAAGTAGGAATCTTTCTTTTTAACCCTGTAAGGGGGTGGTGCACTGTACCCGAAGATACTGCCATATCGGGTCAATGCATAGGGCGACGGAAGCAAGCTTCGAAATCGGCCCCCGTTCTCAAAAATCCATTTAATATATGGTCCCCAGATAGGGGACGTATCAGATATTAAACTGATAAGAACAGATACTACACTTGATCTTAGCCAAAAGGCCGAGAAGCGATAACCGTGAAAGGGGCGGGCCCAACAAGGTCCCCTTCATGGGCACTATCACTGCTTGCTGTCAGGGAGGCTGCCAGACAATTTTCCATGCACACTCTGGGCTGGGGGGCAGTCAACCACCAGTACACACAGCAGAACCTAAACCCATACCATTATTGCTAAGCAGCAAGACAGGGGCCCATTGCACTCCCACGGGGCCTTTTTAAATGCAATCCATAACCCGGATTTGCCAGGAACCCTTCTTACTCCTCCTACTTGCATGTGACACTGGGCTTAGGATCTGCATAGGAAACACACACACAAGCACACACCTACCTTTGTTGCCTGCAGATGCCTCCTTGGCTGTCCCCAAACGGTATCAAACCAACACCCACGGGAAGCTGTAAGCATAGAGGACATGCCTGCACCCCATTGGACTTACCTGTGTGGGTTAAATCCGGGTTATTTGACAACCTATGGCGGTGATGGTTCTGCTCAGGCAGAGCAGTGCTGATGCTCCTCATAAAGCTGTCGCTGCTGTGAAGGTTCTAGGTGACATCACAAATCCCTATGGTTACATACACAACAAAGCTGGGTTGTTGTTGTTTACACTCTGCAAGGCCTGTGGAAGTGAGTGACATCATAGCACTGTAGTTCTGAGGGTTCAAGATGGATGCAACAATCTCCTGTTGCTTCTATGAAGGCCATAATAGACGACATCACCAAACAGCTCCATAGTCACATACACAGCAAAGGAGAGATGTTGTTTACACCTAGTGATGTCAGTGGTATTGAGTGACATCACAGCACAGTGCTAAGGCTCCTGGGCCTGGACACAGCAGCGGCTGCAATATCTCAACGGAGAATACGTTTATATCTATGTGTGTGTGTGCGCATATATATATATATATATATATATATATATATATATATATATTTCTCCGCCGAAATCACTTTTAAACCCATTTCCACCTTTTTTTCCCTTCTCTTCCTCTTACTTTTTTTTCACGTTTTTTTACGTTTTTCTCCTTTTCGCCTCTTTTCTGGGCGTATTATTCTTCTTTTTCTTCTTTTTTTTCGTCTAATGCATACCCCATCAGTGCAGCAATGCTTATTCAATACCGCCAGCAGATGGAGACACTGGGGGATAATTTTCTAAGGATTTATACTGATTTTTCCTGTCTGAATTTGTCGCACAGAAAGTTGCAGGCCAAATATGTGTGACATTTCTGCGACTTTAGCTTCTAGAGCATTTTTACAACATTATACATAGGTGCTGAATACATAAAAAGCGACTGTTCAGCGACAGACAAGTCGCATCGGCTGAAAGTAGGCCAGAATGTCAGTCCATGTTGGAGCAGGTTTAGATACAGTCTAAAGCATAGATCTCAAAGTCTGTGCACAGAATTTAGCAAGGGCCTCGCACCTTCTGATGCATCAGGTAGGTGCACAATAGCATAGCCTAACCCTCTGTACTTTGGTCTATATTGATGCGGGACATAGACAGCCAGCTGATGACCAATCCATTAGTGCAATGGATGGCTGGAAGCATTTGTCTTTGCCTTTGCAATACCACAGAAGCAATGCATGGTCAATGTACAGCAATGACACACCTGTGTGAACAGCCAGGAGACCCCCCCCCCCCCCATGTTATGTTACATAGTTACATAGTTAGTACGGTCGAAAAAAGACATATGTCCATCAAGTTCAACCAGGGAATTAAGGGGTAGGGGTGTGGCGCGATATTGGGGAAGGGATGAGATTTTATATTTCTTCATAAGCATTAATCTTATTTTGTCAATTAGGAACATTCAGCACCCACCCGCTATCAAGGCAGCTGCCTATCATGTCATGCCCTACCTGCACAGGTGTGCTGGCTACTCAAATGATCCAATTAAGGAGGCCATTTAGTCAGCAGCAGCAGAAGTCCTGTGCCTGGACGCTCCAACAGGGGCCAGACACAAGCAGAAGCAGAAGCAGCAGAAGCAGCAGCAGCACCACCTTTTGTTTTTTGGCTGCAGCAGCAGCAAGGCCCACAGGGCTGGCTAGCTGGCTAGCCAGCAAGCAGGTAGCAATGAAAGTAGGAATCTTTCTTTTTAACCCTGTAAGGAGGTGGTGCACTGTACCCGAAGATACTGCCATATCGGGTCAATGCATAGGGCGACGGAAGCAAGCTTCGAAATCGGCCCCCGTTCTCAAAAATCCATTTAATATATGGTCCCCAGATAGGGGACGTATCAGATATTAAACTGATAAGAACAGATACTACACTTGATCTTAGCCAAAAGGCCGAGAAGCGATAACCGTGAAAGGGGCGGGCCCAACAAGGTCCCCTTCATGGGCACTATCACTGCTTGCTGTCAGGGAGGCTGCCAGACAATTTTCCATGCACACTCTGGGCTGGGGGGCAGTCAACCACCAGTACACACAGCAGAACCTAAACCCATACCATTATTGCTAAGCAGCAAGACAGGGGCCCATTGCACTCCCACGGGGCCTTTTTAAATGCAATCCATAACCCGGATTTGCCAGGAACCCTTCTTACTCCTCCTACTTGCATGTGACACTGGGCTTAGGATCTGCATAGGAAACACACACACAAGCACACACCTACCTTTGTTGCCTGCAGATGCCTCCTTGGCTGTCCCCAAACGGTATCAAACCAACACCCACGGGAAGCTGTAAGCATAGAGGACATGCCTGCACCCCATTGGACTTACCTGTGTGGGTTAAATCCGGGTTATTTGACAACCTATGGCGGTGATGGTTCTGCTCAGGCAGAGCAGTGCTGATGCTCCTCATAAAGCTGTCGCTGCTGTGAAGGTTCTAGGTGACATCACAAATCCCTATGGTTACATACACAACAAAGCTGGGTTGTTGTTGTTTACACTCTGCAAGGCCTGTGGAAGTGAGTGACATCATAGCACTGTAGTTCTGAGGGTTCAAGATGGATGCAACAATCTCCTGTTGCTTCTATGAAGGCCGTAATAGACGACATCACCAAACAGCTCCATAGTCACATACACAGCAAAGGAGAGATGTTGTTTACACCTAGTGATGTCAGTGGTATTGAGTGACATCACAGCACAGTGCTAAGGCTCCTGGGCCTGGACACAGCAGCGGCTGCAATATCTCAACGGAGAATACGTTTATATCTATGTGTGTGTGTGCGCATATATATATATATATATATATATATATATATATATATATATATATATATATATATATATTTCTCCGCCGAAATCACTTTTAAACCCATTTCCACCTTTTTTTCCCTTCTCTTCCTCTTACTTTTTTTTCACGTTTTTTTACGTTTTTCTCCTTTTCGCCTCTTTTCTGGGCGTATTATTCTTCTTTTTCTTCTTTTTTTTCGTCTAATGCATACCCCATCAGTGCAGCAATGCTTATTCAATACCGCCAGCAGATGGAGACACTGGGGGATAATTTTCTAAGGATTTATACTGATTTTTCCTGTCTGAATTTGTCGCACAGAAAGTTGCAGGCCAAATATGTGTGACATTTCTGCGACTTTAGCTTCTAGAGCATTTTTACAACATTATACATAGGTGCTGAATACATAAAAAGCGACTGTTCAGCGACAGACAAGTCGCATCGGCTGAAAGTAGGCCAGAATGTCAGTCCATGTTGGAGCAGGTTTAGATACAGTCTAAAGCATAGATCTCAAAGTCTGTGCACAGAATTTAGCAAGGGCCTCGCACCTTCTGATGCATCAGGTAGGTGCACAATAGCATAGCCTAACCCTCTGTACTTTGGTCTATATTGATGCGGGACATAGACAGCCAGCTGATGACCAATCCATTAGTGCAATGGATGGCTGGAAGCATTTGTCTTTGCCTTTGCAATACCACAGAAGCAATGCATGGTCAATGTACAGCAATGACACACCTGTGTGAACAGCCAGGAGACCCCCCCCCCATGTTATGTTACATAGTTACATAGTTAGTACGGTCGAAAAAAGACATATGTCCATCAAGTTCAACCAGGGAATTAAGGGGTAGGGGTGTGGCGCGATATTGGGGAAGGGATGAGATTTTATATTTCTTCATAAGCATTAATCTTATTTTGTCAATTAGGAACATTCAGCACCCACCCGCTATCAAGGCAGCTGCCTATCATGTCATGCCCTACCTGCACAGGTGTGCTGGCTACTCAAATGATCCAATTAAGGAGGCCATTTAGTCAGCAGCAGCAGAAGTCCTGTGCCTGGACGCTCCAACAGGGGCCAGACACAAGCAGAAGCAGAAGAAGCAGCAGCAGCACCACCTTTTGTTTTTTGGCTGCAGCAGCAGCAAGGCCCACAGGGCTGGCTAGCTGGCTAGCCAGCAAGCAGGTAGCAATGAAAGTAGGAATCTTTCTTTTTAACCCTGTAAGGGGGTGGTGCACTGTACCCGAAGATACTGCCATATCGGGTCAATGCATAGGGCGACGGAAGCAAGCTTCGAAATCGGCCCCCGTTCTCAAAAATCCATTTAATATATGGTCCCCAGATAGGGGACGTATCAGATATTAAACTGATAAGAACAGATACTACACTTGATCTTAGCCAAAAGGCCGAGAAGCGATAACCGTGAAAGGGGCGGGCCCAACAAGGTCCCCTTCATGGGCACTATCACTGCTTGCTGTCAGGGAGGCTGCCAGACAATTTTCCATGCACACTCTGGGCTGGGGGGCAGTCAACCACCAGTACACACAGCAGAACCTAAACCCATACCATTATTGCTAAGCAGCAAGACAGGGGCCCATTGCACTCCCACGGGGCCTTTTTAAATGCAATCCATAACCCGGATTTGCCAGGAACCCTTCTTACTCCTCCTACTTGCATGTGACACTGGGCTTAGGATCTGCATAGGAAACACACACACAAGCACACACCTACCTTTGTTGCCTGCAGATGCCTCCTTGGCTGTCCCCAAACGGTATCAAACCAACACCCACGGGAAGCTGTAAGCATAGAGGACATGCCTGCACCCCATTGGACTTACCTGTGTGGGTTAAATCCGGGTTATTTGACAACCTATGGCGGTGATGGTTCTGCTCAGGCAGAGCAGTGCTGATGCTCCTCATAAAGCTGTCGCTGCTGTGAAGGTTCTAGGTGACATCACAAATCCCTATGGTTACATACACAACAAAGCTGGGTTGTTGTTGTTTACACTCTGCAAGGCCTGTGGAAGTGAGTGACATCATAGCACTGTAGTTCTGAGGGTTCAAGATGGATGCAACAATCTCCTGTTGCTTCTATGAAGGCCGTAATAGACGACATCACCAAACAGCTCCATAGTCACATACACAGCAAAGGAGAGATGTTGTTTACACCTAGTGATGTCAGTGGTATTGAGTGACATCACAGCACAGTGCTAAGGCTCCTGGGCCTGGACACAGCAGCGGCTGCAATATCTCAACGGAGAATACGTTTATATCTATGTGTGTGTGTGCGCATATATATATATATATATATATATATATATATATATATATATATATATTTCTCCGCCGAAATCACTTTTAAACCCATTTCCACCTTTTTTTCCCTTCTCTTCCTCTTACTTTTTTTTCACGTTTTTTTACGTTTTTCTCCTTTTCGCCTCTTTTCTGGGCGTATTATTCTTCTTTTTCTTCTTTTTTTTCGTCTAATGCATACCCCATCAGTGCAGCAATGCTTATTCAATACCGCCAGCAGATGGAGACACTGGGGGATAATTTTCTAAGGATTTATACTGATTTTTCCTGTCTGAATTTGTCGCACAGAAAGTTGCAGGCCAAATATGTGTGACATTTCTGCGACTTTAGCTTCTAGAGCATTTTTACAACATTATACATAGGTGCTGAATACATAAAAAGCGACTGTTCAGCGACAGACAAGTCGCATCGGCTGAAAGTAGGCCAGAATGTCAGTCCATGTTGGAGCAGGTTTAGATACAGTCTAAAGCATAGATCTCAAAGTCTGTGCACAGAATTTAGCAAGGGCCTCGCACCTTCTGATGCATCAGGTAGGTGCACAATAGCATAGCCTAACCCTCTGTACTTTGGTCTATATTGATGCGGGACATAGACAGCCAGCTGATGACCAATCCATTAGTGCAATGGATGGCTGGAAGCATTTGTCTTTGCCTTTGCAATACCACAGAAGCAATGCATGGTCAATGTACAGCAATGACACACCTGTGTGAACAGCCAGGAGACCCCCCCCCCCCCATGTTATGTTACATAGTTACATAGTTAGTACGGTCGAAAAAAGACATATGTCCATCAAGTTCAACCAGGGAATTAAGGGGTAGGGGTGTGGCGCGATATTGGGGAAGGGATGAGATTTTATATTTCTTCATAAGCATTAATCTTATTTTGTCAATTAGGAACATTCAGCACCCACCCGCTATCAAGGCAGCTGCCTATCATGTCATGCCCTACCTGCACAGGTGTGCTGGCTACTCAAATGATCCAATTAAGGAGGCCATTTAGTCAGCAGCAGCAGAAGTCCTGTGCCTGGACGCTCCAACAGGGGCCAGACACAAGCAGAAGCAGAAGCAGCAGAAGCAGCAGCAGCACCACCTTTTGTTTTTTGGCTGCAGCAGCAGCAAGGCCCACAGGGCTGGCTAGCTGGCTAGCCAGCAAGCAGGTAGCAATGAAAGTAGGAATCTTTCTTTTTAACCCTGTAAGGGGGTGGTGCACTGTACCCGAAGATACTGCCATATCGGGTCAATGCATAGGGCGACGGAAGCAAGCTTCGAAATCGGCCCCCGTTCTCAAAAATCCATTTAACCTCTTCAGGACATAGGGCGTATGGATACGCCCTGCATCCCGAGTCCTTAAGGACCGAGGGCGTATCCATACGCCCGTGGGAATTCCGGCCCCCACCGCTAGCCGGTTGGGGACCGGAGCCGGATGCCTGCTGAAATCGTTCAGCAGGCATCCCGGCATATCGCCCAGGGGGGTCATTATGCCCCCCCATGTCGGCGATCGCCGCAGATCGCTGGACAATTCAGTCCAGCGATCTGCGGCGATTCCGGGTCAATCGGGTCTCCGGTGACCCGGTGACCCGGAATTACTGGCTGTTCGGGGCCGTCTCTGACGGCCCCGAACAGCCAGAGCCTGCAGGGGTGAGGTGGCACTGGTGCCACCTCACGATCGCCCTGATTCGTCGGCCGGATTACCGGCCGACCAATCAGGGCGCCTGCTGCGGGTGTCACTCCCGCACCCGCTCCGCCCCTCTTCCGGAGGGCGTGAGCGGGTGCGGGAAGACGACCCCCGGTGCTGGGGACCCCGATCCCCGGCGCCCCTGTTGGGATCGGGGCCCCAGGAGCAGCTGCGGCGGCGAGGGACAGTGCAGCGATGAAGCAACAGCAGGAGGTGAGTGACAGCCTCCTGCTGTTGCTTAGCAACAGCTCCCAGCATGCAAAAAGGGCATGCTGGGAGCTGTAGTTATGCAACAGCAGGAGGCAGACCACCACAACTCCCAGCATTCCCTTATGGGCATGCTGGGACTTATGGTTTTGCAACAGCTGGAGGCACATTCTTTCTATGGAAAAGTGTACCTTCAGCTGTTGTATAACTACAACTCCCAGCTTGCACAAACAGCTAAAGTGCATGCTTGGAGTTGTAGTGGTGCATCTGCTGGTTGCATAACTACAACTCCCAGCATGCCCGTTGGCTGTCGGTGACTGCTGAGAGTTGTAGTTTTGCAACAGCTGAAGGCACACTGGTTGTGAAACTCAAGAGTTTTTTTTTACCTAACTCAGTGTTTCACGACCGGTGTGCCTCCAGCTGTTGCAAACTACAACTCTCAGCAGTCACCTTACACCATGCACCGTACATGCTGGGAGTTGTAGTTTTGCAACAGCTGGAGGCACACTGCTTGTGAAACACTGAGTTAGGTCACAAACTCAGTGATACATAACCAGTGTACCTACAGTTGTTGCAAAACTACAACTCTCAGCAGTCACCGACAGCCAACGGGCATGCTGGGAGTTGTAGTTATGCAACAGCTGGATGTCCCCCCCAATGTGAACGTACAGGGTACACTCACATGGGCGGAGGCTTACAGTAAGTATCGGGCTGCAAATTTGAGCTGCCGCAAACTTTCTGCTGCAGCTCAAATTGCCAGCGAGAAACTACTGTGAACCCCCCGCCCGTGCGACTGTACCCTAAAAACACTACACTACACTAACACAAAAAATAAAATAAAAAGTAAAAAACACTACATATACACATACCCCTACACAGCCCCCCTCCCCTCCCCAATAAAAATGAAAAACGTCTGGTACGCCACTGTTTCCAGAACGGAGCCTCCAGCTGTTGCAAAACAACTCCCAGTATTGTCGGACAGCCGTTGACTGTCCAGGCATGCTGGGAGTTTTGCAACAGCTGGAGGCACCCTGTTTGGGAATCACTGGCGTAGAATACCCCTATGTCCACCCCTATGCAATCCCTAATTTAGGCCTCAAATGCGCATGGCGCTCTCACTTTGGAGCCCTGTCGTATTTCAAGGCAACAGTTTAGGGTCACATATGGGGTATCGCCGTACTCGGGAGAAATTGTGTTACAAATTTTGGGGGGTATTTTCTGCTTTTACCCTTTTTAAAAATGTAAAATTTTGGGGAAAACAAGCATTTTAGGTAAAAAAAAAAAAAAAATTTTTACATATGCAAAAGTCGTGAAACACCTGTGGGGTATAAAGGTTCACTTAACCCCTTGTTACGTTCCCCGAGGGGTCTAGTTTCCAAAATGGTATGCCATGTGGGGTTTTTTTTGCTATCCTGGCACCATAGGGGCTTCCTAAATGCGGCATGCCCCCAGAGCAAAATTCGCTTTCAAAAAGCCAAATGTGACTCCTTCTCTTCTGAGACCTGTAGTGCGCCAGCAGAGCACTTTTCACCCCCATATGGGGTGTTTTCTGAATCAGGAGAAATTGGGCTTCAAATTTTTAGGGGTATTTTCTGCTATTACCCTTTTTAAAAATAAACATTTTTTGGGAAAACAAGCATTTTAGGTAAAATTTTTTTTTTTTTTTTTACATTTGCAAAAGTCGTGAAACACCTGTGGGGTATTAAGGTTCACTTTATCCCATGTTACATTCCCCGAGGGGTCTAGTTTCCAAAATGGTATGCCATGTGGGGTTTTTTTGCTGTTCTGGCACCATAAGGGCTTCCTAAAGGTAACATGCCCCCCAAAAACCATTTCAGAAAAACGTACTCTCCAAAATCCCCTTGTCGCTCCTTCCCTTCTGAGCCCTCTACTGCGCCCGCCGAACATTTTACATAGACATATGAGGTATGTGCTTACTCGAGAGAAATTGGGCTACAAATACAAGTAAAAATTTTGTCCTTTTACCCCTTGTAAAAATTCAAAAATTGGGTCTACAAGAACATGTGAGTGTAAAAAATGAAGATTGTGAATTTTCTCCTTCACTTTGCTGCTATTCGTGTGAAACACCTAAAGGGTTAAAACACTTACTGAATGTCATTTTGAATACTTTGGGGGGTGTAGTTTTTATAATGGGGTCATTTATGGGGTATTTCTAATATGAAGACCCTTCAAATCCACTTCAAACCTGAACTGGTCCCTGAAAAATACTGAGTTTGAAAATTTTGTGAAAAATCGGAAAATTGCTGCTGACCGTTGAAGCCCTCTGGTGTCTTCCAAAAGTAAAAACACGTCAATTTTATGATGCAAACATAAAGTAGACATATTGTATATGTGAACCAAAAAAAAATGTATTCGTAATATCCATTTTCCTTACAAGCAGAAAGCTTCAAAGTTAGAAAAATGCTAAATTTTCAAATTTTTCATCAAATTTACGGATTTTTCACCAAGAAAGGATGCAAGTATCGACAAAAATTTACCACTATGTTAAAGTAGAATATGTCACGAAAAAACAATCTCGGAATCAGAATGATAACTAAAAGCATTCCAGAGTTATTAATGATTAAAGTGACAGTGGTCAGATGTGCAAAAAACGCTCCGGTCCTTAAGGCCAAAATGGGCTCCGTCCTGAAGGGGTTAATATATGGTCCCCAGATAGGGGACGTATCAGATATTAAACTGATAAGAACAGATACTACACTTGATCTTAGCCAAAAGGCCGAGAAGCGATAACCGTGAAAGGGGCGGGCCCAACAAGGTCCCCTTCATGGGCACTATCACTGCTTGCTGTCAGGGAGGCTGCCAGACAATTTTCCATGCACACTCTGGGCTGGGGGGCAGTCAACCACCAGTACACACAGCAGAACCTAAACCCATACCATTATTGCTAAGCAGCAAGACAGGGGCCCATTGCACTCCCACGGGGCCTTTTTAAATGCAATCCATAACCCGGATTTGCCAGGAACCCTTCTTACTCCTCCTACTTGCATGTGACACTGGGCTTAGGATCTGCATAGGAAACACACACACAAGCACACACCTACCTTTGTTGCCTGCAGATGCCTCCTTGGCTGTCCCCAAACGGTATCAAACCAACACCCACGGGAAGCTGTAAGCATAGAGGACATGCCTGCACCCCATTGGACTTACCTGTGTGGGTTAAATCCGGGTTATTTGACAACCTATGGCGGTGATGGTTCTGCTCAGGCAGAGCAGTGCTGATGCTCCTCATAAAGCTGTCGCTGCTGTGAAGGTTCTAGGTGACATCACAAATCCCTATGGTTACATACACAACAAAGCTGGGTTGTTGTTGTTTACACTCTGCAAGGCCTGTGGAAGTGAGTGACATCATAGCACTGTAGTTCTGAGGGTTCAAGATGGATGCAACAATCTCCTGTTGCTTCTATGAAGGCCGTAATAGACGACATCACCAAACAGCTCCATAGTCACATACACAGCAAAGGAGAGATGTTGTTTACACCTAGTGATGTCAGTGGTATTGAGTGACATCACAGCACAGTGCTAAGGCTCCTGGGCCTGGACACAGCAGCGGCTGCAATATCTCAACGGAGAATACGTTTATATCTATGTGTGTGTGTGCGCATATATATATATATATATATATATATATATATATATATATATATTTCTCCGCCGAAATCACTTTTAAACCCATTTCCACCTTTTTTTCCCTTCTCTTCCTCTTACTTTTTTTTCACGTTTTTTTACGTTTTTCTCCTTTTCGCCTCTTTTCTGGGCGTATTATTCTTCTTTTTCTTCTTTTTTTTCGTCTAATGCATACCCCATCAGTGCAGCAATGCTTATTCAATACCGCCAGCAGATGGAGACACTGGGGGATAATTTTCTAAGGATTTATACTGATTTTTCCTGTCTGAATTTGTCGCACAGAAAGTTGCAGGCCAAATATGTGTGACATTTCTGCGACTTTAGCTTCTAGAGCATTTTTACAACATTATACATAGGTGCTGAATACATAAAAAGCGACTGTTCAGCGACAGACAAGTCGCATCGGCTGAAAGTAGGCCAGAATGTCAGTCCATGTTGGAGCAGGTTTAGATACAGTCTAAAGCATAGATCTCAAAGTCTGTGCACAGAATTTAGCAAGGGCCTCGCACCTTCTGATGCATCAGGTAGGTGCACAATAGCATAGCCTAACCCTCTGTACTTTGGTCTATATTGATGCGGGACATAGACAGCCAGCTGATGACCAATCCATTAGTGCAATGGATGGCTGGAAGCATTTGTCTTTGCCTTTGCAATACCACAGAAGCAATGCATGGTCAATGTACAGCAATGACACACCTGTGTGAACAGCCAGGAGACCCCCCCCCCCCCCCCATGTTATGTTACATAGTTACATAGTTAGTACGGTCGAAAAAAGACATATGTCCATCAAGTTCAACCAGGGAATTAAGGGGTAGGGGTGTGGCGCGATATTGGGGAAGGGATGAGATTTTATATTTCTTCATAAGCATTAATCTTATTTTGTCAATTAGGAACATTCAGCACCCACCCGCTATCAAGGCAGCTGCCTATCATGTCATGCCCTACCTGCACAGGTGTGCTGGCTACTCAAATGATCCAATTAAGGAGGCCATTTAGTCAGCAGCAGCAGAAGTCCTGTGCCTGGACGCTCCAACAGGGGCCAGACACAAGCAGAAGCAGAAGCAGCAGAAGCAGCACCTTTTGTTTTTTGGCTGCAGCAGCAGCAAGGCCCACAGGGCTGGCTAGCTGGCTAGCCAGCAAGCAGGTAGCAATGAAAGTAGGAATCTTTCTTTTTAACCCTGTAAGGGGGTGGTGCACTGTACCCGAAGATACTGCCATATCGGGTCAATGCATAGGGCGACGGAAGCAAGCTTCGAAATCGGCCCCCGTTCTCAAAAATCCATTTAATATATGGTCCCCAGATAGGGGACGTATCAGATATTAAACTGATAAGAACAGATACTACACTTGATCTTAGCCAAAAGGCCAAGAAGCGATAACCGTGAAAGGGGCGGGCCCAACAAGGTCCCCTTCATGGGCACTATCACTGCTTGCTGTCAGGGAGGCTGCCAGACAATTTTCCATGCACACTCTGGGCTGGGGGGCAGTCAACCACCAGTACACACAGCAGAACCTAAACCCATACCATTATTGCTAAGCAGCAAGACAGGGGCCCATTGCACTCCCACGGGGCCTTTTTAAATGCAATCCATAACCCGGATTTGCCAGGAACCCTTCTTACTCCTCCTACTTGCATGTGACACTGGGCTTAGGATCTGCATAGGAAACACACACACAAGCACACACCTACCTTTGTTGCCTGCAGATGCCTCCTTGGCTGTCCCCAAACGGTATCAAACCAACACCCACGGGAAGCTGTAAGCATAGAGGACATGCCTGCACCCCATTGGACTTACCTGTGTGGGTTAAATCCGGGTTATTTGACAACCTATGGCGGTGATGGTTCTGCTCAGGCAGAGCAGTGCTGATGCTCCTCATAAAGCTGTCGCTGCTGTGAAGGTTCTAGGTGACATCACAAATCCCTATGGTTACATACACAACAAAGCTGGGTTGTTGTTGTTTACACTCTGCAAGGCCTGTGGAAGTGAGTGACATCATAGCACTGTAGTTCTGAGGGTTCAAGATGGATGCAACAATCTCCTGTTGCTTCTATGAAGGCCGTAATAGACGACATCACCAAACAGCTCCATAGTCACATACACAGCAAAGGAGAGATGTTGTTTACACCTAGTGATGTCAGTGGTATTGAGTGACATCACAGCACAGTGCTAAGGCTCCTGGGCCTGGACACAGCAGCGGCTGCAATATCTCAACGGAGAATACGTTTATATCTATGTGTGTGTGTGCGCATATATATATATATATATATATATATATATATATATATATATTTCTCCGCCGAAATCACTTTTAAACCCATTTCCACCTTTTTTTCCCTTCTCTTCCTCTTACTTTTTTTTCACGTTTTTTTACGTTTTTCTCCTTTTCGCCTCTTTTCTGGGCGTATTATTCTTCTTTTTCTTCTTTTTTTTCGTCTAATGCATACCCCATCAGTGCAGCAATGCTTATTCAATACCGCCAGCAGATGGAGACACTGGGGGATAATTTTCTAAGGATTTATACTGATTTTTCCTGTCTGAATTTGTCGCACAGAAAGTTGCAGGCCAAATATGTGTGACATTTCTGCGACTTTAGCTTCTAGAGCATTTTTACAACATTATACATAGGTGCTGAATACATAAAAAGCGACTGTTCAGCGACAGACAAGTCGCATCGGCTGAAAGTAGGCCAGAATGTCAGTCCATGTTGGAGCAGGTTTAGATACAGTCTAAAGCATAGATCTCAAAGTCTGTGCACAGAATTTAGCAAGGACCTCGCACCTTCTGATGCATCAGGTAGGTGCACAATAGCATAGCCTAACCCTCTGTACTTTGGTCTATATTGATGCGGGACATAGACAGCCAGCTGATGACCAATCCATTAGTGCAATGGATGGCTGGAAGCATTTGTCTTTGCCTTTGCAATACCACAGAAGCAATGCATGGTCAATGTACAGCAATGACACACCTGTGTGAACAGCCAGGAGACCCCCCCCCCCCCATGTTATGTTACATAGTTACATAGTTAGTACGGTCGAAAAAAGACATATGTCCATCAAGTTCAACCAGGGAATTAAGGGGTAGGGGTGTGGCGCGATATTGGGGAAGGGATGAGATTTTATATTTCTTCATAAGCATTAATCTTATTTTGTCAATTAGGAACATTCAGCACCCACCCGCTATCAAGGCAGCTGCCTATCATGTCATGCCCTACCTGCACAGGTGTGCTGGCTACTCAAATGATCCAATTAAGGAGGCCATTTAGTCAGCAGCAGCAGAAGTCCTGTGCCTGGACGCTCCAACAGGGGCCAGACACAAGCAGAAGCAGAAGCAGCAGAAGCAGCAGCAGCACCACCTTTTGTTTTTTGGCTGCAGCAGCAGCAAGGCCCACAGGGCTGGCTAGCTGGCTAGCCAGCAAGCAGGTAGCAATGAAAGTAGGAATCTTTCTTTTTAACCCTGTAAGGGGGTGGTGCACTGTACCCGAAGATACTGCCATATCGGGTCAATGCATAGGGCGACGGAAGCAAGCTTCGAAATCGGCCCCCGTTCTCAAAAATCCATTTAATATATGGTCCCCAGATAGGGGACGTATCAGATATTAAACTGATAAGAACAGATTTTTTTTTTTTTTTTTTTTTTTTTTTTTTTTTCTTTCTTTTTTTTTTTTTTTTTTTCCTCAGTTACAGACTATTGTTTGAACGATCATCAGGTCTCCTACCAGGACTCGTCACTTAAAACAATGTCTGAAAAAACATCATGCGGAAAGACAAAAAAAAGGGAACCGAGGGTCAAGAACTTAAAACCAAAAGGTGAAAGCTGAAGGAAAACAAAAACATTTAAAAAACAAAACATAAACTGGTCAGACTTACAGTTTCCACCATTGGGTATATTTCCAGATCTTTTCAGCATTGTCTTCTCCCATTCTCTTCTTATCTAATAAATATGCAATAAAAAGTCTTCCGAGCAACAACCTCCTACATTCACTTGGAGAAATGGAAACATTTTTAAAAACAAGCAAATTCCTGGAGTCCCATAAAACTTCTTTAAAAACAGAAAAAATTATCCAAGTAACACGCGCATCATTCTTCATGTTAAAGTCCTGACCGATAAAAATTTTCTCAAAAGTAAAATCATTAAAACCCACAAGTGCAATAAAAAATCTTGTTAAAAGCCTAAAAACTTCCTTGGCATAAAAACAGTCCCACCACAAATGTACAATATCTTCTTTACCTCCACAACCCTCTCTTGGACACTGTTCACTCACTCTTATTCCTCTTCCTCTTAAAAACACTCGAGTTGGGAGGCAACCATGGTAAGACATCCATACCACATCTTTTTGTCTATTTGATAAACCAAAGGAATTAAAAAGGCTCCAAATCTTAACTGACTGTGCAATATTACAGAATGGTACTTCATTAAATTTTTCACTCTTTCTCAACTCATATTCTATTTTCTTCTTTTCAGGTTTCCCCAAGGAGCTCAAATTAAACTGATCATTGAAAGACCGAAGAACCACATAAAAGGTAGGTATAATCAGCGCCATTGGTTTCCTCAGATCCCTCTCACACCAGCCCCACTTAGAAAACAACCATCCTGCTAAATATTTACACATATCAGCTGTTTTACTATTGCACTGGATCGTCTTGAAAATTAAAAGAAAATAGTGTAACTTTAAAAACAAATCAATATTTGGAAAGTCATATCCACCATTCTTAACAGTACTCATTACCTTCTCTCTTTTCATTTTTTCCATTTTGGATCCCCAAAAGAAAACAAAAAGTCTTCTTGTTGTCTTCCTCATCCAAAGCTTACCAGGTGGAAAAACCATCGCAGTATATAAAAGTAAAGGTAAAATCACAGTCTTAATAACAAGTACTTTCCCTTTAAGGGATAAACTCCTCAATTTCCAAAAATTCAATTTCTTTTCAATTTTACTGTCCAGCTTGTTGTAAGTCTCTGTCCCTTTAAGATTCTTTTCAAAAATGACCCCTAAAACTTCCACATTCTCCTTTATCTCTACTCCATCCACCAACACATCTTCGCATTTCCCAAAATTCACCAAATGACATTTGCCCCAGTTTACACACATTCCGGCCACACAGCAAAAAATTTGAATATGCAAATTCACTCTATTCAAATCTGCTTTTGAAGTACATGTAAACACAACATCATCCATGTAGCTTAAAACCTTAAGATCACTCCCACCACTGCCAGGTATAAAAACTCCTTTAACACATTTGTCTTTCTGAACATTCTTTAACAAGGCCTCTATTACACAGATGAAAAGGATTGGGGAGAGTGGGCAACCCTGCCGAACCCCTGATAAAATCTTAAAAGCAGGACCAACATGGCCATTCATTAAAACTTGTCCAGTAACACCATTATATAACCCTTTAATAACATGTAATAACTTCATTGGGATCCCCATATGTTTTAGGGCCGTAAACATAAATTTGTGTGCGACTTTATCATAGGCCTTCTCGAAATCTACTGACTCGACAAAAAGAGGCACCTTATTAAAATTACAATAATAAATAACATCCCTTAAAATCAATAAATTATCAGTAATTCTTCTACCGGGTACAGCACATACTTGGTAATTATCTACCATATGGCCAATAATATTCCTAAGCCTGTTTGCAACAATTTTAGCAATAATTTTATAGTCACTGTTTAACAATGAAATTGGTCTCCAATTTTTTATATCACGTTCGTCACCTTTCTTATGTATTAGTGTGATAATTCCCTTCTTCATTGAATCAGCTAAAATCCCAAACTTAAAAACATATTGCACAACCCGAGTAAAAACATCTTTTAAAAGAGGCCAAAATACAACATAAAACTCAGCTGGAAGGCCGTCACTACCAGGGGTTTTACCTTTTGCCATTCCATTCAGCGCCATTCTAATTTCATTTTCACTAACATCTTCCACCAAAAAAACTTTCTCCTCATCTGGAATTTGATCCTCTAAAATGTTACAGTAGTCTTCCATTTCATTAATAGCAGCTTTACTTTCATTACTAAAAAGTGTTTCATAAAATTTACAAACCTCCTCCTCCATCTCCCTACCAACCACCTCACCACTTGAGGTTAAAACCGACTTAAAGACCCCCTTTGGCTTAAAACACTTTTTAAAAAAATATCGACTACATTGTTCATTCTCCTCCAAATGTTGCACCTTAGCCCTGTAAACAATATTCCTTCCTCTTTCCTTCAACCTTGTCTTCATCTCTTCCTTAATTTCACAAATTTCAGCATCCACCTCTAGACCAGCGTTCTTAAACTTAAAGAGAGTCTCCAACTGTGAAACTAAAGTCTCATCTCTCCGCCTCTTCTCCTGTGCTCTCTTAATGCAAACAGACTTAAAATAACCAGCAAAGTTCACTTTAGCCCAATCCCACCAGTCTAAAATATTTTTAAAACAGTCTTGTTTAGCAGCACAGGATAAAAATATATTTTTAAAACCTGCCATTACCTCCTCTTCTTCAAGTAAACTCACATTCAACTTCCAGAGTCCCCTACCAAAGGCAATGGACTCTGAGATGCTTATTTCAGCAGATAAAATTTTATGATCTGAGAAAATCGACATCATCTGATTACACCGGGCCACCTTCATCCCTTCAGACACAAAAATATAATCTATCCGGGATTTACAGTGACCACTATCCGATACATATGTATATCTATCATCAGTGTCAATCATCAGTCCAGCATCTATATAGTGTAAGTCTTGTACTAATTGATTTAAAGCATTAGAGGTAATGTCAGTTCGGACTTCAGCAGCACTCTCACGGTCATTAACAGTACGGATACAGTTAAAATCACCAGCCACTATAGTACTTTCCCGACCAGGGATAAAAAACTTCAAGGACTCTAAAAAAACCAACCGCTCTTTCTTCTCTGCTGGGGCATATACGTTAAAAACTCTAATCCTCTGGTCTAAAAACTCAAAGTTTAAAACCATGCAACGGCCGGGTATTAAAATCTGGCAATTTAAAACTTTGATATT
Source organism: Hyla sarda (assembly GCF_029499605.1). NCBI lineage: Eukaryota > Metazoa > Chordata > Amphibia > Anura > Hylidae > Hyla > Hyla sarda. Next base: position 83,515 of record NW_026610802.1, read on the forward strand.
ATTATTTTTGATTAAAAAACCAACTCCTTCATTCTTGTTATCCGTACTAGTTGACCAAAAAGATTGTCCCATCCTCCACTCATCAGCATAAGGTGCAGATTTAATTGCACACTCCTGTAAACATATTATATCAGCTCTCACATTCTCCAACACCTCAAAAATAGCAGCTCTTCTTACTTCTGATCCAATACTCCTGACATTAAGGGTTGTTACGATAAGAGTCATAATAACTAAAATGAATAAAATCAAAACTTTAATATCCATCATAGTTAAAAATTACTGCTCTGACTCTCAACTTTCCTTAAAACATTTTCATAACAATCAGGCGACCCTGGATCAGAGTCCCTGTCCATTTCAACTCCTCTTCCAACCACTGGGTCCTCTTGATCCCCAGTCCAACTTCCTTTTTTACTTCTTTTACTTTCCACCCCCACCTCATCCTCCTCATCACTGCTGACAAATCTCTGAGCAGGTGTAAGGGACTTCTCAGATGACTGCACATTTTCTTGAAATTCCATTCCCTCCTCCTCCCCCACAACAGGGTCTGGACATTCCACATCACCACTCATGCTTCCACAAGGAAACACATCTCCATACACAGTTTCAATCTTCTTGACCTCCACCCCCTTTGCACATGTTACTTCACTTGTGGAGACCACTTTCTTATACTCCTGTTCAACCACCACACTTGTCTCCACAAAAGCCTCTTTAATCACATCCACCTGAGCAACAACATTTTTAACAATCGTACCACCTGCGCTCCTCCCGACTTCACATTCCCCCTCCACATTAGATTTTTCACCTCCATCCACACCTCCATCCACACCTGTGGCTTCTGAAAAAGACCTCCTTCCCATTCCCTGTTCATTGCTCTGTCCACCTTTACTTCCAGCCGCATCAGCATAACTCCTTCTCTTGTACCATAAGTGACATCCTCTTGCCAAATGGGAATTACTCCCACAAATATCACAAGTCTTTTCCTCAACGCAAAAACTTGTTTCATGCCCAGTCTTGCCACAGTTCCTACAAACAACACCCTTCACAGGACATGCGTCCTGCACGTGGCCATATGCTTGACATTTGCGGCAAAACTGAAGCTGCCCCTCATAAAAACAAAAACCACGCTCTCCTCCAATGGAAAAAACTTGAGGAATACTCTTAATTCCCTCCTCCATAGACTCATCCTTCTTGAACTTCACAACATATTTCCTTTTACAATTAAAAAAACCATGTCTGTTCTTTAGTTTTCCAAAAAACTTCACTTCTTCACAATAACGATAAAGAAAATTTGTTACCATTGAGTCTGTAACTTTGGGATTGTACATATGTACGATGACCACTTTCTCTGTACTCAGAAACAAAGGCTCTACTTTAACTTTCCTCATAATATCCGGCTCATTCTTTCTCTTCATTCCTTCCAGGTCCTTGTAGACCCTCTGACAAATCTCGGAATTAACAAATGTGACATCATAAATACCCTGTCTAGGGAAATCTTGCATTGCAAATACATCTGTTACCTTTAGGTACTGGAGCCTGCGTAGAATCTCCAGCACAATCTGGTCCAGGCCAACCGTTCCCCGATGTTCCGTTGGGACGAAAATCCTGACCGTGTCTTCCATTCCGCGAATCCTCTCTCCTCCACTCATTTTTGCAGGCGATGAAACCCACTATCGCAACTCCGAAATAACCCAGGGCCCCCCGCAAAGAGGGCCCCGATCACCACCCCTTTCAACTCCTAACCCGCCCGGAAAACCGCACGGGATCGAAGCCAAAAGGCCGAGAAGCGATAACCGTGAAAGGGGCGGGCCCAACAAGGTCCCCTTCATGGGCACTATCACTGCTTGCTGTCAGGGAGGCTGCCAGACAATTTTCCATGCACACTCTGGGCTGGGGGGCAGTCAACCACCAGTACACACAGCAGAACCTAAACCCATACCATTATTGCTAAGCAGCAAGACAGGGGCCCATTGCACTCCCACGGGGCCTTTTTAAATGCAATCCATAACCCGGATTTGCCAGGAACCCTTCTTACTCCTCCTACTTGCATGTGACACTGGGCTTAGGATCTGCATAGGAAACACACACACAAGCACACACCTACCTTTGTTGCCTGCAGATGCCTCCTTGGCTGTCCCCAAACGGTATCAAACCAACACCCACGGGAAGCTGTAAGCATAGAGGACATGCCTGCACCCCATTGGACTTACCTGTGTGGGTTAAATCCGGGTTATTTGACAACCTATGGCGGTGATGGTTCTGCTCAGGCAGAGCAGTGCTGATGCTCCTCATAAAGCTGTCGCTGCTGTGAAGGTTCTAGGTGACATCACAAATCCCTATGGTTACATACACAACAAAGCTGGGTTGTTGTTGTTTACACTCTGCAAGGCCTGTGGAAGTGAGTGACATCATAGCACTGTAGTTCTGAGGGTTCAAGATGGATGCAACAATCTCCTGTTGCTTCTATGAAGGCCGTAATAGACGACATCACCAAACAGCTCCATAGTCACATACACAGCAAAGGAGAGATGTTGTTTACACCTAGTGATGTCAGTGGTATTGAGTGACATCACAGCACAGTGCTAAGGCTCCTGGGCCTGGACACAGCAGCGGCTGCAATATCTCAACGGAGAATACGTTTATATCTATGTGTGTGTGTGCGCATATATATATATATATATATATATATATATATATATATATATATATATATTTCTCCGCCGAAATCACTTTTAAACCCATTTCCACCTTTTTTTCCCTTCTCTTCCTCTTACTTTTTTTTCACGTTTTTTTACGTTTTTCTCCTTTTCGCCTCTTTTCTGGGCGTATTATTCTTCTTTTTCTTCTTTTTTTTCGTCTAATGCATACCCCATCAGTGCAGCAATGCTTATTCAATACCGCCAGCAGATGGAGACACTGGGGGATAATTTTCTAAGGATTTATACTGATTTTTCCTGTCTGAATTTGTCGCACAGAAAGTTGCAGGCCAAATATGTGTGACATTTCTGCGACTTTAGCTTCTAGAGCATTTTTACAACATTATACATAGGTGCTGAATACATAAAAAGCGACTGTTCAGCGACAGACAAGTCGCATCGGCTGAAAGTAGGCCAGAATGTCAGTCCATGTTGGAGCAGGTTTAGATACAGTCTAAAGCATAGATCTCAAAGTCTGTGCACAGAATTTAGCAAGGGCCTCGCACCTTCTGATGCATCAGGTAGGTGCACAATAGCATAGCCTAACCCTCTGTACTTTGGTCTATATTGATGCGGGACATAGACAGCCAGCTGATGACCAATCCATTAGTGCAATGGATGGCTGGAAGCATTTGTCTTTGCCTTTGCAATACCACAGAAGCAATGCATGGTCAATGTACAGCAATGACACACCTGTGTGAACAGCCAGGAGACCCCCCCCCCCCCCATGTTATGTTACATAGTTACATAGTTAGTACGGTCGAAAAAAGACATATGTCCATCAAGTTCAACCAGGGAATTAAGGGGTAGGGGTGTGGCGCGATATTGGGGAAGGGATGAGATTTTATATTTCTTCATAAGCATTAATCTTATTTTGTCAATTAGGAACATTCAGCACCCACCCGCTATCAAGGCAGCTGCCTATCATGTCATGCCCTACCTGCACAGGTGTGCTGGCTACTCAAATGATCCAATTAAGGAGGCCATTTAGTCAGCAGCAGCAGAAGTCCTGTGCCTGGACGCTCCAACAGGGGCCAGACACAAGCAGAAGCAGAAGCAGCAGAAGCAGCAGCAGCACCACCTTTTGTTTTTTGGCTGCAGCAGCAGCAAGGCCCACAGGGCTGGCTAGCTGGCTAGCCAGCAAGCAGGTAGCAATGAAAGTAGGAATCTTTCTTTTTAACCCTGTAAGGGGGTGGTGCACTGTACCCGAAGATACTGCCATATCGGGTCAATGCATAGGGCGACGGAAGCAAGCTTCGAAATCGGCCCCCGTTCTCAAAAATCCATTTAATATATGGTCCCCAGATAGGGGACGTATCAGATATTAAACTGATAAGAACAGATACTACACTTGATCTTAGCCAAAAGGCCGAGAAGCGATAACCGTGAAAGGGGCGGGCCCAACAAGGTCCCCTTCATGGGCACTATCACTGCTTGCTGTCAGGGAGGCTGCCAGACAATTTTCCATGCACACTCTGGGCTGGGGGGCAGTCAACCACCAGTACACACAGCAGAACCTAAACCCATACCATTATTGCTAAGCAGCAAGACAGGGGCCCATTGCACTCCCACGGGGCCTTTTTAAATGCAATCCATAACCCGGATTTGCCAGGAACCCTTCTTACTCCTCCTACTTGCATGTGACACTGGGCTTAGGATCTGCATAGGAAACACACACACAAGCACACACCTACCTTTGTTGCCTGCAGATGCCTCCTTGGCTGTCCCCAAACGGTATCAAACCAACACCCACGGGAAGCTGTAAGCATAGAGGACATGCCTGCACCCCATTGGACTTACCTGTGTGGGTTAAATCCGGGTTATTTGACAACCTATGGCGGTGATGGTTCTGCTCAGGCAGAGCAGTGCTGATGCTCCTCATAAAGCTGTCGCTGCTGTGAAGGTTCTAGGTGACATCACAAATCCCTATGGTTACATACACAACAAAGCTGGGTTGTTGTTGTTTACACTCTGCAAGGCCTGTGGAAGTGAGTGACATCATAGCACTGTAGTTCTGAGGGTTCAAGATGGATGCAACAATCTCCTGTTGCTTCTATGAAGGCCGTAATAGACGACATCACCAAACAGCTCCATAGTCACATACACAGCAAAGGAGAGATGTTGTTTACACCTAGTGATGTCAGTGGTATTGAGTGACATCACAGCACAGTGCTAAGGCTCCTGGGCCTGGACACAGCAGCGGCTGCAATATCTCAACGGAGAATACGTTTATATCTATGTGTGTGTGTGCGCATATATATATATATATATATATATATATATATATATATATATATATTTCTCCGCCGAAATCACTTTTAAACCCATTTCCACCTTTTTTTCCCTTCTCTTCCTCTTACTTTTTTTTCACGTTTTTTTACGTTTTTCTCCTTTTCGCCTCTTTTCTGGGCGTATTATTCTTCTTTTTCTTCTTTTTTTTCGTCTAATGCATACCCCATCAGTGCAGCAATGCTTATTCAATACCGCCAGCAGATGGAGACACTGGGGGATAATTTTCTAAGGATTTATACTGATTTTTCCTGTCTGAATTTGTCGCACAGAAAGTTGCAGGCCAAATATGTGTGACATTTCTGCGACTTTAGCTTCTAGAGCATTTTTACAACATTATACATAGGTGCTGAATACATAAAAAGCGACTGTTCAGCGACAGACAAGTCGCATCGGCTGAAAGTAGGCCAGAATGTCAGTCCATGTTGGAGCAGGTTTAGATACAGTCTAAAGCATAGATCTCAAAGTCTGTGCACAGAATTTAGCAAGGGCCTCGCACCTTCTGATGCATCAGGTAGGTGCACAATAGCATAGCCTAACCCTCTGTACTTTGGTCTATATTGATGCGGGACATAGACAGCCAGCTGATGACCAATCCATTAGTGCAATGGATGGCTGGAAGCATTTGTCTTTGCCTTTGCAATACCACAGAAGCAATGCATGGTCAATGTACAGCAATGACACACCTGTGTGAACAGCCAGGAGACCCCCCCCCCCCATGTTATGTTACATAGTTACATAGTTAGTACGGTCGAAAAAAGACATATGTCCATCAAGTTCAACCAGGGAATTAAGGGGTAGGGGTGTGGCGCGATATTGGGGAAGGGATGAGATTTTATATTTCTTCATAAGCATTAATCTTATTTTGTCAATTAGGAACATTCAGCACCCACCCGCTATCAAGGCAGCTGCCTATCATGTCATGCCCTACCTGCACAGGTGTGCTGGCTACTCAAATGATCCAATTAAGGAGGCCATTTAGTCAGCAGCAGCAGAAGTCCTGTGCCTGGATGCTCCAACAGGGGCCAGACACAAGCAGAAGCAGAAGCAGCAGAAGCAGCAGCAGCACCACCTTTTGTTTTTTGGCTGCAGCAGCAGCAAGGCCCACAGGGCTGGCTAGCTGGCTAGCCAGCAAGCAGGTAGCAATGAAAGTAGGAATCTTTCTTTTTAACCCTGTAAGGGGGTGGTGCACTGTACCCGAAGATACTGCCATATCGGGTCAATGCATAGGGCGACGGAAGCAAGCTTCGAAATCGGCCCCCGTTCTCAAAAATCCATTTAATATATGGTCCCCAGATAGGGGACGTATCAGATATTAAACTGATAAGAACAGATACTACACTTGATCTTAGCCAAAAGGCCGAGAAGCGATAACCGTGAAAGGGGCGGGCCCAACAAGGTCCCCTTCATGGGCACTATCACTGTTTGCTGTCAGGGAGGCTGCCAGACAATTTTCCATGCACACTCTGGGCTGGGGGGCAGTCAACCACCAGTACACACAGCAGAACCTAAACCCATACCATTATTGCTAAGCAGCAAGACAGGGGCCCATTGCACTCCCACGGGGCCTTTTTAAATGCAATCCATAACCCGGATTTGCCAGGAACCCTTCTTACTCCTCCTACTTGCATGTGACACTGGGCTTAGGATCTGCATAGGAAACACACACACAAGCACACACCTACCTTTGTTGCCTGCAGATGCCTCCTTGGCTGTCCCCAAACGGTATCAAACCAACACCCACGGGAAGCTGTAAGCATAGAGGACATGCCTGCACCCCATTGGACTTACCTGTGTGGGTTAAATCCGGGTTATTTGACAACCTATGGCGGTGATGGTTCTGCTCAGGCAGAGCAGTGCTGATGCTCCTCATAAAGCTGTCGCTGCTGTGAAGGTTCTAGGTGACATCACAAATCCCTATGGTTACATACACAACAAAGCTGGGTTGTTGTTGTTTACACTCTGCAAGGCCTGTGGAAGTGAGTGACATCATAGCACTGTAGTTCTGAGGGTTCAAGATGGATGCAACAATCTCCTGTTGCTTCTATGAAGGCCGTAATAGACGACATCACCAAACAGCTCCATAGTCACATACACAGCAAAGGAGAGATGTTGTTTACACCTAGTGATGTCAGTGGTATTGAGTGACATCACAGCACAGTGCTAAGGCTCCTGGGCCTGGACACAGCAGCGGCTGCAATATCTCAACGGAGAATACGTTTATATCTATGTGTGTGTGTGCGCATATATATATATATATATATATATATATATATATATATATATATATATTTCTCCGCCGAAATCACTTTTAAACCCATTTCCACCTTTTTTTCCCTTCTCTTCCTCTTACTTTTTTTTCAAGTTTTTTTACGTTTTTCTCCTTTTCGCCTCTTTTCTGGGCGTATTATTCTTCTTTTTCTTCTTTTTTTTCGTCTAATGCATACCCCATCAGTGCAGCAATGCTTATTCAATACCGCCAGCAGATGGAGACACTGGGGGATAATTTTCTAAGGATTTATACTGATTTTTCCTGTCTGAATTTGTCGCACAGAAAGTTGCAGGCCAAATATGTGTGACATTTCTGCGACTTTAGCTTCTAGAGCATTTTTACAACATTATACATAGGTGCTGAATACATAAAAAGCGACTGTTCAGCGACAGACAAGTCGCATCGGCTGAAAGTAGGCCAGAATGTCAGTCCATGTTGGAGCAGGTTTAGATACAGTCTAAAGCATAGATCTCAAAGTCTGTGCACAGAATTTAGCAAGGGCCTCGCACCTTCTGATGCATCAGGTAGGTGCACAATAGCATAGCCTAACCCTCTGTACTTTGGTCTATATTGATGCGGGACATAGACAGCCAGCTGATGACCAATCCATTAGTGCAATGGATGGCTGGAAGCATTTGTCTTTGCCTTTGCAATACCACAGAAGCAATGCATGGTCAATGTACAGCAATGACACACCTGTGTGAACAGCCAGGAGACCCCCCCCCCCCCCCCCATGTTATGTTACATAGTTACATAGTTAGTACGGTCGAAAAAAGACATATGTCCATCAAGTTCAACCAGGGAATTAAGGGGTAGGGGTGTGGCGCGATATTGGGGAAGGGATGAGATTTTATATTTCTTCATAAGCATTAATCTTATTTTGTCAATTAGGAACATTCAGCACCCACCCGCTATCAAGGCAGCTGCCTATCATGTCATGCCCTACCTGCACAGGTGTGCTGGCTACTCAAATGATCCAATTAAGGAGGCCATTTAGTCAGCAGCAGCAGAAGTCCTGTGCCTGGACGCTCCAACAGCGGCCAGACACAAGCAGAAGCAGAAGCAGCAGCAGCACCACCTTTTGTTTTTTGGCTGCAGCAGCAGCAGCAGCAGCAGCAAGGCCCACAGGGCTGGCTAGCTGGCTAGCCAGCAAGCAGGTAGCAATGAAAGTAGGAATCTTTCTTTTTAACCCTGTAAGGGGGTGGTGCACTGTACCCGAAGATACTGCCATATCGGGTCAATGCATAGGGCGACGGAAGCAAGCTTCGAAATCGGCCCCCGTTCTCAAAAATCCATTTAATATATGGTCCCCAGATAGGGGACGTATCAGATATTAAACTGATAAGAACAGATACTACACTTGATCTTAGCCAAAAGGCCGAGAAGCGATAACCGTGAAAGGGGCGGGCCCAACAAGGTCCCCTTCATGGGCACTATCACTGCTTGCTGTCAGGGAGGCTGCCAGACAATTTTCCATGCACACTCTGGGCTGGGGGGCAGTCAACCACCAGTACACACAGCAGAACCTAAACCCATACCATTATTGCTAAGCAGCAAGACAGGGGCCCATTGCACTCCCACGGGGCCTTTTTAAATGCAATCCATAACCCGGATTTGCCAGGAACCCTTCTTACTCCTCCTACTTGCATGTGACACTGGGCTTAGGATCTGCATAGGAAACACACACACAAGCACACACCTACCTTTGTTGCCTGCAGATGCCTCCTTGGCTGTCCCCAAACGGTATCAAACCAACACCCACGGGAAGCTGTAAGCATAGAGGACATGCCTGCACCCCATTGGACTTACCTGTGTGGGTTAAATCCGGGTTATTTGACAACCTATGGCGGTGATGGTTCTGCTCAGGCAGAGCAGTGCTGATGCTCCTCATAAAGCTGTCGCTGCTGTGAAGGTTCTAGGTGACATCACAAATCCCTATGGTTACATACACAACAAAGCTGGGTTGTTGTTGTTTACACTCTGCAAGGCCTGTGGAAGTGAGTGACATCATAGCACTGTAGTTCTGAGGGTTCTAGATGGATGCAACAATCTCCTGTTGCTTCTATGAAGGCCATAATAGACGACATCACCAAACAGCTCCATAGTCACATACACAGCAAAGGAGAGATGTTGTTTACACCTAGTGATGTCAGTGGTATTGAGTGACATCACAGCACAGTGCTAAGGCTCCTGGGCCTGGACACAGCAGCGGCTGCAATATCTCAACGGAGAATACGTTTATATATATGTGTGTGTGTGCGCGTATATATATATATATATATATATATATATATATATATATATATTTCTCCGCCGAAATCACTTTTAAACCCATTTCCACCTTTTTTTCCCTTCTCTTCCTCTTACTTTTGTTTCACGTTTTTTTACGTTTTTCTCCTTTTCGCCTCTTTTCTGGGCGTATTATTCTTCTTTTTCTTCTTTTTTTTCGTCTAATGCATACCCCATCAGTGCAGCAATGCTTATTCAATACCGCCAGCAGATGGAGACACTGGGGGATAATTTTCTAAGGATTTATACTGATTTTTCCTGTCTGAATTTGTCGCACAGAAAGTTGCAGGACAAATATGTGTGACATTTCTGCGACTTTAGCTTCTAGAGCATTTTTACATCATTATACATAGGTTCTGAATACATAAAAAGCGACTGTTCAGCGACAGACAAGTCGCATCGGCTGAAAGTAGGCCAGAATGTCAGTCCATGTTGGAGCAGGTTTAGATACAGTCTAAAGCATAGATCTCAAAGTCTGTGCACAGAATTTAGCAAGGGCCTCGCACCTTCTGATGCATCAGGTAGGTGCACAATAGCATAGCCTAACCCTCTGTACTTTGGTCTATATTGATGCGGGACATAGACAGCCAGCTGATGACCAATCCATTAGTGCAATGGATGGCTGGAAGCATTTGTCTTTGCCTTTGCAATACCACAGAAGCAATGCATGGTCAATGTACAGCAATGACACACCTGTGTGAACAGCCAGGAGACCCCCCCCCCCCCCCCATGTTATGTTACATAGTTACATAGTTAGTACGGTCGAAAAAAGACATATGTCCATCAAGTTCAACCAGGGAATTAAGGGGTAGGGGTGTGGCGCGATATTGGGGAAGGGATGAGATTTTATATTTCTTCATAAGCATTAATCTTATTTTGTCAATTAGGAACATTCAGCACCCACCCGCTATCAAGGCAGCTGCCTATCATGTCATGCCCTACCTGCACAGGTGTGCTGGCTACTCAAATGATCCAATTAAGGAGGCCATTTAGTCAGCAGCAGCAGAAGTCCTGTGCCTGGACGCTCCAACAGCGGCCAGACACAAGCAGAAGCAGCAGAAGCAGCAGCAGCACCACCTTTTGTTTTTTGGCTGCAGCAGCAGCAGCAGCAGCAAGGCCCACAGGGCTGGCTAGCTGGCTAGCCAGCAAGCAGGTAGCAATGAAAGTAGGAATCTTTCTTTTTAACCCTGTAAGGGGGTGGTGCACTGTACCCGAAGATACTGCCATATCGGGTCAATGCATAGGGCGACGGAAGCAAGCTTCGAAATCGGCCCCCGTTCTCAAAAATCCATTTAATATATGGTCCCCAGATAGGGGACGTATCAGATATTAAACTGATAAGAACAGATACTACACTTGATCTTAGCCAAAAGGCCGAGAAGCGATAACCGTGAAAGGGGCGGGCCCAACAAGGTCCCCTTCATGGGCACTATCACTGCTTGCTGTCAGGGAGGCTGCCAGACAATTTTCCATGCACACTCTGGGCTGGGGGGCAGTCAACCACCAGTACACACAGCAGAACCTAAACCCATACCATTATTGTTAAGCAGCAAGACAGGGGCCCATTGCACTCCCACGGGGCCTTTTTAAATGCAATCCATAACCCGGATTTGCCAGGAACCCTTCTTACTCCTCCTACTTGCATGTGACACTGGGCTTAGGATCTGCATAGGAAACACACACACAAGCACACACCTACCTTTGTTGCCTGCAGATGCCTCCTTGGCTGTCCCCAAACGGTATCAAACCAACACCCACGGGAAGCTGTAAGCATAGAGGACATGCCTGCACCCCATTGGACTTACCTGTGTGGGTTAAATCCGGGTTATTTGACAACCTATGGCGGTGATGGTTCTGCTCAGGCAGAGCAGTGCTGATGCTCCTCATAAAGCTGTCGCTGCTGTGAAGGTTCTAGGTGACATCACAAATCCCTATGGTTACATACACAACAAAGCTGGGTTGTTGTTGTTTACACTCTGCAAGGCCTGTGGAAGTGAGTGACATCATAGCACTGTAGTTCTGAGGGTTCTAGATGGATGCAACAATCTCCTGTTGCTTCTATGAAGGCCATAATAGACGACATCACCAAACAGCTCCATAGTCACATACACAGCAAAGGAGAGATGTTGTTTACACCTAGTGATGTCAGTGGTATTGAGTGACATCACAGCACAGTGCTAAGGCTCCTGGGCCTGGACACAGCAGCGGCTGCAATATCTCAACGGAGAATACGTTTATATATATGTGTGTGTGTGCGCGTATATATATATATATATATATATATATATATATATATATATATTTCTCCGCCGAAATCACTTTTAACCCCTTAAGGACCGGAGGTTTTTCCGCCGTTTTTGCATTTTCGTTTTTTGCTCCTTGCCTTTAAAAAATCATAACTCTTTCAAATTTACACCTAAAAATCCATATGATGGCTTATTTTTTGCGCCACCAATTCTACTTTGTAATGACGTCAGTCATTTTGCCCAAAAATCTATGGTGAAGCGGGAAAAAAAATCATTGTGCGACAAAATTTAAAAAAAAACGCTGTTTTGTAACTTTTGGGGGCTTCCGTTTCTACGTAGTACATTTTTCGGTAAAAATGACACCTGATATGTATTCTGTAGGTCCATACGATTAAAATGATACCCTACTTATATAGGTTTGATTTTGTCGGACTTCTGGAAAAAATCATAACTACATGCAGGAAAATTAATACGTTTAAAATTGTCATCTTCTGACCCCTATAACTTTTTTATTTTTCCGTGTATGGGGCGGTATGAGGGCTCATTTTTTGCGCCGTGATCTGAAGTTTTTAACGGTACCATTTTTGCATTGATAGGACTTATTGATCGCTTTTTATTCATTTTTTCATGATATAAAAAGTGACCAAAAATGCACTATTTTGGACTTTGGAATTTTTTTGCGCGCACGCCATTGACCGTGCGGTTTAATTAACGATATATTTTTATAATTCGGACATTTCCGCACGCGGCGATACCATTTATGTTTATTTTTATTTTTATTTACACTGTGTTTTTTCTTTTATGGGAAAAGGGGGGTGATTCAAACTTTTAATAGGGGAGGGGTTAAATGATGTTTATTCACTTTTTTTTTCCACTTTTTTTTTGCAGTGTTATAGGTCCCATAGGGACCTATAACACTGCACACACTGATCTTTTACATTGATCACTGGTTTCTCATAAGAAACCAGTGATCGATGATTCTGCCGCATGACTGCTCATGCCTGGATCTCAGGCACTGAGCAGTCATTCGGCGATCGGACAGCGAGGAGGCAGGTAGGGGCCCTCCCGCTGTCCTGTCAGCTGTTCGGGATGCCGCGATTTCACCGCGGCTATCCCGAACAGCCCACTGAGCTAGCCGGCATGCTTTCGGTTTCACTTTAGACGCGGCGTTCAACTTTGAACGCCGCGTCTAAAGGGTTAATAGCGCGCGGCACAGCGATCAATGCCGCGCGCTATTAGCCACGGGTCCCGGCCGTTGTTAGAGGCCGGGCCCGACCCGCTATGACGCGGGGCCACGCCGTGGCCCCGCGTTATAGATCGGGAGTGGACACATGACGTTCCAGTACGTCATGTGTCCTTAAGGGGTTAAACCCATTTCCACCTTTTTTTCCCTTCTCTTCCTCTTACTTTTTTTTCACGTTTTTTTACGTTTTTCTCCTTTTCGCCTCTTTTCTGGGCGTATTATTCTTCTTTTTCTTCTTTTTTTTCGTCTAATGCATACCCCATCAGTGCAGCAATGCTTATTCAATACCGCCAGCAGATGGAGACACTGGGGGATAATTTTCTAAGGATTTATACTGATTTTTCCTGTCTGAATTTGTCGCACAGAAAGTTGCAGGCCAAATATGTGTGACATTTCTGCGACTTTAGCTTCTAGAGCATTTTTACATCATTATACATAGGTTCTGAATACATAAAAAGCGACTGTTCAGCGACAGACAAGTCGCATCGGCTGAAAGTAGGCCAGAATGTCAGTCCATGTTGGAGCAGGTTTAGATACAGTCTAAAGCATAGATCTCAAAGTCTGTGCACAGAATTTAGCAAGGGCCTCGCACCTTCTGATGCATCAGGTAGGTGCACAATAGCATAGCCTAACCCTCTGTACTTTGGTCTATATTGATGCGGGACATAGACAGCCAGCTGATGACCAATCCATTAGTGCAATGGATGGCTGGAAGCATTTGTCTTTGCCTTTGCAATATCACAGAAGCAATGCATGGTCAATGTACAGCAATGACACACCTGTGTGAACAGCCAGGAGACCCCCCCCCCCCCCCCCATGTTATGTTACATAGTTACATAGTTAGTACGGTCGAAAAAAGACATATGTCCATCAAGTTCAACCAGGGAATTAAGGGGTAGGGGTGTGGCGCGATATTGGGGAAGGGATGAGATTTTATATTTCTTCATAAGCATTAATCTTATTTTGTCAATTAGGAACATTCAGCACCCACCCGCTATCAAGGCAGCTGCCTATCATGTCATGCCCTACCTGCACAGGTGTGCTGGCTACTCAAATGATCCAATTAAGGAGGCCATTTAGTCAGCAGCAGCAGAAGTCCTGTGCCTGGACGCTCCAACAGCGGCCAGACACAAGCAGAAGCAGAAGCAGCAGAAGCAGCAGCAGCACCACCTTTTGTTTTTTGGCTGCAGCAGCAGCAGCAGCAGCAAGGCCCACAGGGCTGGCTAGCTGGCTAGCCAGCAAGCAGGTAGCAATGAAAGTAGGAATCTTTCTTTTTAACCCTGTAAGGGGGTGGTGCACTGTACCCGAAGATACTGCCATATCGGGTCAATGCATAGGGCGACGGAAGCAAGCTTCGAAATCGGCCCCCGTTCTCAAAAATCCATTTAATATATGGTCCCCAGATAGGGGACGTATCAGATATTAAACTGATAAGAACAGATACTACACTTGATCTTAGCCAAAAGGCCGAGAAGCGATAACCGTGAAAGGGGCGGGCCCAACAAGGTCCCCTTCATGGGCACTATCACTGCTTGCTGTCAGGGAGGCTGCCAGACAATTTTCCATGCACACTCTGGGCTGGGGGGCAGTCAACCACCAGTACACACAGCAGAACCTAAACCCATACCATTATTGCTAAGCAGCAAGACAGGGGCCCATTGCACTCCCACGGGGCCTTTTTAAATGCAATCCATAACCCGGATTTGCCAGGAACCCTTCTTACTCCTCCTACTTGCATGTGACACTGGGCTTAGGATCTGCATAGGAAACACACACACAAGCACACACCTACCTTTGTTGCCTGCAGATGCCTCCTTGGCTGTCCCCAAACGGTATCAAACCAACACCCACGGGAAGCTGTAAGCATAGAGGACATGCCTGCACCCCATTGGACTTACCTGTGTGGGTTAAATCCGGGTTATTTGACAACCTATGGCGGTGATGGTTCTGCTCAGGCAGAGCAGTGCTGATGCTCCTCATAAAGCTGTCGCTGCTGTGAAGGTTCTAGGTGACATCACAAATCCCTATGGTTACATACACAACAAAGCTGGGTTGTTGTTGTTTACACTCTGCAAGGCCTGTGGAAGTGAGTGACATCATAGCACTGTAGTTCTGAGGGTTCTAGATGGATGCAACAATCTCCTGTTGCTTCTATGAAGGCCATAATAGACGACATCACCAAACAGCTCCATAGTCACATACACAGCAAAGGAGAGATGTTGTTTACACCTAGTGATGTCAGTGGTATTGAGTGACATCACAGCACAGTGCTAAGGCTCCTGGGCCTGGACACAGCAGCGGCTGCAATATCTCAACGGAGAATACGTTTATATATATGTGTGTGTGTGCGCGTATATATATATATATATATATATATATATATATATATATATATATATATTTCTCCGCCGAAATCACTTTTAAACCCATTTCCACCTTTTTTTCCCTTCTCTTCCTCTTACTTTTTTTTCATGTTTTTTTACGTTTTTCTCCTTTTCGCCTCTTTTCTGGGCGTATTATTCTTCTTTTTCTTCTTTTTTTTCGTCTAATGCATACCCCATCAGTGCAGCAATGCTTATTCAATACCGCCAGCAGATGGAGACACTGGGGGATAATTTTCTAAGGATTTATACTGATTTTTCCTGTCTGAATTTGTCGCACAGAAAGTTGCAGGCCAAATATGTGTGACATTTCTGCGACTTTAGCTTCTAGAGCATTTTTACATCATTATACATAGGTTCTGAATACATAAAAAGCGACTGTTCAGCGACAGACAAGTCGCATCGGCTGAAAGTAGGCCAGAATGTCAGTCCATGTTGGAGCAGGTTTAGATACAGTCTAAAGCATAGATCTCAAAGTCTGTGCACAGAATTTAGCAAGGGCCTCGCACCTTCTGATGCATCAGGTAGGTGCACAATAGCATAGCCTAACCCTCTGTACTTTGGTCTATATTGATGCGGGACATAGACAGCCAGCTGATGACCAATCCATTAGTGCAATGGATGGCTGGAAGCATTTGTCTTTGCCTTTGCAATACCACAGAAGCAATGCATGGTCAATGTACAGCAATGACACACCTGTGTGAACAGCCAGGAGACCATCCCCCCCCCCCCCCATGTTATGTTACATAGTTACATAGTTAGTACGGTCGAAAAAAGACATATGTCCATCAAGTTCAACCAGGGAATTAAGGGGTAGGGGTGTGGCGCGATATTGGGGAAGGGATGAGATTTTATATTTCTTCATAAGCATTAATCTTATTTTGTCAATTAGGAACATTCAGCACCCACCCGCTATCAAGGCAGCTGCCTATCATGTCATGCCCTACCTGCACAGGTGTGCTGGCTACTCAAATGATCCAATTAAGGAGGCCATTTAGTCAGCAGCAGCAGAAGTCCTGTGCCTGGACGCTCCAACAGCGGCCAGACACAAGCAGAAGCAGAAGCAGCAGAAGCAGCAGCAGCACCACCTTTTGTTTTTTTGGCTGCAGCAGCAGCAGCAGCAGCAAGGCCCACAGGGCTGGCTAGCTGGCTAGCCAGCAAGCAGGTAGCAATGAAAGTAGGAATCTTTCTTTTTAACCCTGTAAGGGGGTGGTGCACTGTACCCGAAGATACTGCCATATCGGGTCAATGCATAGGGCGACGGAAGCAAGCTTCGAAATCGGCCCCCGTTCTCAAAAATCCATTTAATATATGGTCCCCAGATAGGGGACGTATCAGATATTAAACTGATAAGAACAGATACTACACTTGATCTTAGCCAAAAGGCCGAGAAGCGATAACCGTGAAAGGGGCGGGCCCAACAAGGTCCCCTTCATGGGCACTATCACTGCTTGCTGTCAGGGAGGCTGCCAGACAATTTTCCATGCACACTCTGGGCTGGGGGGCAGTCAACCACCAGTACACACAGCAGAACCTAAACCCATACCATTATTGCTAAGCAGCAAGACAGGGGCCCATTGCACTCCCACGGGGCCTTTTTAAATGCAATCCATAACCCGGATTTGCCAGGAACCCTTCTTACTCCTCCTACTTGCATGTGACACTGGGCTTAGGATCTGCATAGGAAACACACACACAAGCACACACCTACCTTTGTTGCCTGCAGATGCCTCCTTGGCTGTCCCCAAACGGTATCAAACCAACACCCACGGGAAGCTGTAAGCATAGAGGACATGCCTGCACCCCATTGGACTTACCTGTGTGGGTTAAATCCGGGTTATTTGACAACCTATGGCGGTGATGGTTCTGCTCAGGCAGAGCAGTGCTGATGCTCCTCATAAAGCTGTCGCTGCTGTGAAGGTTCTAGGTGACATCACAAATCCCTATGGTTACATACACAACAAAGCTGGGTTGTTGTTGTTTACACTCTGCAAGGCCTGTGGAAGTGAGTGACATCATAGCACTGTAGTTCTGAGGGTTCTAGATGGATGCAACAATCTCCTGTTGCTTCTATGAAGGCCATAATAGACGACATCACCAAACAGCTCCATAGTCACATACACAGCAAAGGAGAGATGTTGTTTACACCTAGTGATGTCAGTGGTATTGAGTGACATCACAGCACAGTGCTAAGGCTCCTGGGCCTGGACACAGCAGCGGCTGCAATATCTCAACGGAGAATACGTTTATATATATGTGTGTGTGTGCGCGTATATATATATATATATATATATATATATATATATATATATATATATATTTCTCCGCCGAAATCACTTTTAAACCCATTTCCACCTTTTTTTCCCTTCTCTTCCTCTTACTTTTTTTTCACGTTTTTTTACGTTTTTCTCCTTTTCGCCTCTTTTCTGGGCGTATTATTCTTCTTTTTCTTCTTTTTTTTCGTCTAATGCATACCCCATCAGTGCAGCAATGCTTATTCAATACCGCCAGCAGATGGAGACACTGGGGGATAATTTTCTAAGGATTTATACTGATTTTTCCTGTCTGAATTTGTCGCACAGAAAGTTGCAGGCCAAATATGTGTGACATTTCTGCGACTTTAGCTTCTAGAGCATTTTTACATCATTATACATAGGTTCTGAATACATAAAAAGCGACTGTTCAGCGACAGACAAGTCGCATCGGCTGAAAGTAGGCCAGAATGTCAGTCCATGTTGGAGCAGGTTTAGATACAGTCTAAAGCATAGATCTCAAAGTCTGTGCACAGAATTTAGCAAGGGCCTCGCACCTTCTGATGCATCAGGTAGGTGCACAATAGCATAGCCTAACCCTCTGTACTTTGGTCTATATTGATGCGGGACATAGACAGCCAGCTGATGACCAATCCATTAGTGCAATGGATGGCTGGAAGCATTTGTCTTTGCCTTTGCAATACCACAGAAGCAATGCATGGTCAATGTACAGCAATGACACACCTGTGTGAACAGCCAGGAGACCCCCCCCCCCCCCCATGTTATGTTACATAGTTACATAGTTAGTACGGTCGAAAAAAGACATATGTCCATCAAGTTCAACCAGTGAATTAAGGGGTAGGGGTGTGGCGCGATATTGGGGAAGGGATGAGATTTTATATTTCTTCATAAGCATTAATCTTATTTTGTCAATTAGGAACATTCAGCACCCACCCGCTATCAAGGCAGCTGCCTATCATGTCATGCCCTACCTGCACAGGTGTGCTGGCTACTCAAATGATCCAATTAAGGAGGCCATTTAGTCAGCAGCAGCAGAAGTCCTGTGCCTGGACGCTCCAACAGCGGCCAGACACAAGCAGAAGCAGAAGCAGCAGAAGCAGCAGCAGCACCACCTTTTGTTTTTTGGCTGCAGCAGCAGCAGCAGCAGCAAGGCCCACAGGGCTGGCTAGCTGGCTAGCCAGCAAGCAGGTAGCAATGAAAGTAGGAATCTTTCTTTTTAACCCTGTAAGGGGGTGGTGCACTGTACCCGAAGATACTGCCATATCGGGTCAATGCATAGGGCGACGGAAGCAAGCTTCGAAATCGGCCCCCGTTCTCAAAAATCCATTTAATATATGGTCCCCAGATAGGGGACGTATCAGATATTAAACTGATAAGAACAGATAAGGTTTCAACAAAATTTTATTGAATAAATAAGAAACCATACAGAATTTAAAATGCAAAATAATAAAAGGTTCACAAAAGTTTTAAAATACAAATAATAAAACCAGTTATAAAAGGAGAAAAAATAAAAATGGCAGGATAAAACATTATACAAATGTCATAAAAACTGATTATATTGTTATTTCGTTCCATAGAGGCAGACACCACATGGATGCTGCCTCGCTGGCCCCCAACTGTTTCTTGTCTCTTAGGTAATAGATGTACATCTCACTCAGGGCCAGCTTTATACAGTTTTTAACATCAATAAAATCATGTTTAAAAAGTAAGATGTTCCTAACTTTCCAGATGGCATTTTTAAAACAATTAATAATCATCCAGCAGATCATCTGCTGTTTAAAATTGGGGCAGTTAAAAAGACCGTAAAAGACACATTCGTGATTAAAATCTTTTAGGCCGCAGGCCCACTTCAAAAGTGGGCCTACCTTCCTCCAAAGCTCCCGTGCAAAAGGGCAGTTCCAAAATATGTGCAGCACCGTTTCGTCCACTCCGCAGCCATCTCTCGGGCACTTGGCTCTCGCCACCAGTCCTCGCCTGTGCTGGAACTCACGAGTAGGGAGGCACTGGTGGACGATTGCCCAGGCAAGATCCCTGTGTACATTCGCCAGAAACTTCCCGTACACGTTCCGCCATACCTTTTTGGATCTTGCCTGTGTGAAATTGGACACTGCCAGGGTAACCTCACTCCGCCTGAGGACCTTTGATACCTTTCTCTGGTCCCCCAGTATGTCAGGCTCCAAATCTTGGAGACCTAGGAGCCTGACTGTCTTTTCCAACACCACATAATGTTTTGGGGGACACAGAAGCACCGGAGCGTTCAGAGGGATGCGCAACCATCTTTTAAAAACCATGCCCGCAGCGTACCTTAAAAAGCAGCTAAAAATGCCATCGGATTTAATAATTTTAAAACAGAAACAGAAATACTTTATGTAAAAGAAAGTAAAAAGGTTAGGAACATCTTTCCCGCCATTATCTTTACTTTTGTACATAAAATCACGCTTTAATTTCTCCATTTTTGAACCCCATAAAAAAGTAAAAACAATTCTAGTTACTTTTTTAATGTATAAAATAGATGGAGGAAATACCATGGCAATGTATAGCATAATAGGGAGTAAAACCATCTTTATTATTAAAATCTTCCCCTCCATGGTAAGGTTTCTAAGATTCCACATTAAAATCTTCTTCTCCATCTTAGCTATAGCTGAATCCCAGTTAGGGCTCCCATCATTGACCTGGTTAAAAACAATACCTAAAACTTTAATTTGATCCTGTTGCATTGTGACTCCTGGGGTGATGGATGAATCCCAGGAGCCAATATAAAAACAGTCACATTTATCTGTGTTTAGCTTAAAACCAGAGACCTCGCAGAAATAGCTGGTGTTCCTCAATGCCCCCCTCATGGATGGAGAGTCCGGGCACAGTATGGTGACATCATCCATGTACCCCAACACCTTTAGATGGGTCCCTCCTCCACCAGGTATCGGTACGCCTCTTACTACCCGGTCTTTTCTGAGGAGGGCCATCAGTGGTTCGATTGCGCAAATAAAAAGGAGTGGGGACAGGGGGCAGCCCTGTTTGACACCTGATAAAAGAGGAACACCGCTGGTTAAAAAGCCATTAACAGAGACTTGACTAAAACAGGATCGGTATAAAAGCATGATTCGGCTTAAAATCGTTTCAGGCACTGCCATCTTTTTAAGAACTAAAAACAGGTATTCATGGGAGACCCTATCAAAGGCTTTTTCAAAGTCTAAGGATAAAATTGCTACAGTTTGATTTCTATCCTTAAAATACCATAAAACATCTCTTAAAATATTTAGGGATTCAGCTATAGACCTTCCAGGTACCCCACAAACCTGATTTGGGTGAATTAATTTATGAATAAAAGGTTTAAAACGGACAGCTAATAACTTGGCTAAAACTTTATAATCGACATTTAAAAGTGTGATGGGGCGCCAATTTTTTAGCATATCCTTTTCACCCTTTTTAAAAAGTAATGATACAATCCCCCTCCTCCAGGAAGGGGGAAGTTCATTAACAATAAAAGTTTCTTTATACAATAAAACCATATCATCCTTTAAAATATCCCAAAAAGCTAAATAAAATTCGATGGGTAAACCATCTTCCCCAGGGGCCTTCCCACTAGAAAAACTTTTAAAAACAAATAAAAGTTCATCTAAGTTAAGATCACGGGATAAAACCTCCTGGTCTAAAACATCTAGCTTAAAATCAAGGGAATTAAGAACATGTTCTAAAAAGGATGGATTAAGATCTTTCTTATTAAAAAGAAGCTGGTAGAAGTTAAAAACTGCATCTAACATGCCTTTTGGAGTGGATTCACCCTCAAGGTTTTGGATGATATCCCTCCTATTCATCACTTTTTTAAAAAAGAAACGGGAACATTTCTCGCCCTCCTCCAGGTGCTGCACATGTGAGTTAAAAATGATTTGTTTCCCTTTCTTTTCTATGGCATGTTTTATTTCAGTTTTAAGGTTTAAAATATCATTTTCTACATCCATACCAGCTTCTTTCAATTTAAAAAGTACATTTAAACGCATGTTAAGAACATAAAACCACTGTTTTTCCATTTTTGCCTTCTTCTTACCTGCTTTGATAAAAAAAAACCTGATTTTAGATTTGGTGCCCTCCCACCAGTGCAGCATAGGCTCGTGGGGTTTTCTTTGTGATTGCCAGCATTGGTAGGTCCGCACAAACTCCTCTTTTATCTCAGGGTCCTCTAGGAGTGTGGTGTTTAATCTCCAGAGGCCCCTTTTTGCTTTTTGCTCCCCCTCTAGCTCCAGGACCACCAAGAGGAGCTTATGATCAGAGAAGATATTCTGCTCGAGCGTGCATTTCAGGGGTTTAAAAGCTCTAGAGGAAAAAATAAAATCGATTCTGGAGCTCACTCTTCCATTGGACCATGTGGCGCCCGGGTCCTCCGGCAAGAGATCCTTCCAGCAATCTTTCAAGTTAAAATCATCAATAAAATTTTTAAGCAGGTAAGAAGTGCGGTCTTTACGATTAATATCCCCACCCTGCCGGTGTTCCCCATCACGTATGCAGTTAAAATCACCTCCCACCAGCAGGGGGGAAGACCCAACACAAAACAGTGGTAAAATTTCAAATAGTTCTGCCCGCTCCTGTTTATCAGGAGGGGCATACACATTTAAAACACGAATTAAAAGTCCATTAAAATATAGATGAATTAAAAGAGCTCTGCCAGGCACAATCTCAGTTACTGTATGAATAGAAAAGGACTGGCCTCGGCAGAGCAGCCCAACACCCACAGAACGACAGTCATTTGCACCGGACCATATGGATGGGCCCAGCTTCCAGTCTTCTTTTAAGTCTTTATAGTCCATTTTACTAGGGATTCCACATTCTTGTAGCAGGCAAAGGTCAAAGTCACATGTCTCTAGATAAGAAAATAAAGCAGCCCTGCGATCAGGGCTCTTTAAGGACCTCACATTGAGTGAGGCAATTTTTACAGGGATAGGCATAGTTTATGGAGAGTCCGTGCTTGGAGAATCAAAGTCAATAATAAGCTGCGTACCGTCATCCCCCGCCTGCGGGGTCATCAGCTCCTTAATGTTCTGAGGGTCGGAGCTTGAGATCGATGATGCCCCGACCCTGAGCTCGCTCTCGTCCGAACTACGGCACGCCGCTTTCCTTTGAATGTCTTCCTCTTCTTCTTCTCTTTGTCTTTTAAATGTCATACTGCTGTCCATATCCTCTGTGTTGCTCTCACTCGATGTAATCTCTGGCCCCCGGCTGATGGATCTGCGTCTTCTTTCATCTTTTGACGACTGGAACTGCTGCACAGGGGCCTGTGAGGCCTCTTTTCCGGAACCTTTGCCGCTACCTTGGGAAGTTTTCATCGCTTGTTCCCCAGCAAGCGTTGCTGAGGACTGTTGCTCCAACTTCCCCATCGATCGACGATGGCCAGTTTTACCCACCGGGTCCACTGCTGGCGGGGCAGCAAACCCTGGTTTGGCGCCACTTGTCTTCTTGGCCCTGTCCTGTATAGGCGGAGTAACAGGACCGGGCTCAGACCTGGCCACCTGGCTCCCCTTCCGGCGGGCTTTCACCGGGGCCTCTTCGTCCGGAGCAGGGCGACCCTGGGCCAAGCCAGTACCTGGCTTATGCTGCAATTTTGGGTCCACCTCTGCCCCCACCGAGGCCCGTCGGCTGCCACCCGCCACAGGTGAGCCCCCTTCAGAAGTTTCGGCGGGCTCTTGAGCCAGGTAGGAAGTCGATCGACGTCTTTCAATTTCCCGGGCAGTAAACTCGATCACCCGCCCGGGCTTCGTGGAATCCCCATGGCCTCCCCCCAGCACTACCACCGGTGGGCCCCCCGATGGAGCACCAGAGGTCTTGGGCCTGGACCCATCAGTACCTGCCTTCTGGGGTTTGGGCATCTTAAAAAAGGACGTCTTTTGTCCTGTCCCCTCTTTGGGTGGGCCCAGCCTTGACCCACCCATCGTAGTTTTTGCTTTATGGGGACAGGAATTAAAATCATGATTTTCCTCTCCGCAGAGGTTACACCTTATCGTATGGCTACATCTTGAGGCTATGTGACCTTCTTGGCCACACCTATTGCAGCGAATCACACGCTCCGCGCCGCAGGTCTCCTGGGTGTGGCCAAACCTCAAGCAATTTCGGCAATACATAGGCATTTGAGGATAGAACAGGAAGCCCCGAACTCTCCCGATGGCAAAATTTGGGGGCGGATGGCAAAGACCCCCAATACCACCGGGATCCTTACGGAGCTTGACCCAGAACTTCCTCTTGCCGTTCCAGAACCGCACGGAGTTCAATATTTTGTTTGCGAATCGCACCTCTTCGCAGTATCGCCGAAGAAAAGTGGCTATATCCTCCGTGGTCACATGAGGGCTGTGCATAGCCACCACCAACGGTATATGTTCCTCACCATAGAGGAACTGGAACGAAAGACCGTCGAGTCGATCGTCCCTCTGGTCCGCACCAGACAAGGTTGCATAGATGTTATCGCAACACGCCGTGGCCGTGAAGGTGACGGTATACAGGCCACGGCTTTCCTGGTCATTTAGACACAGGATGTCCTCCCTATTGAGGCGGAAGTAGTCAAGAAGAATCACCTCCGCAATGAAGCGGAGGTTCTTCAACTGACGATGGCTCTCCGACACCTCTATGCGGATGGTATTTCGCATCGACATTTCCCCAGAGGGGAAAGCCCAGGAGAACGGCATCTTCCACACCCAGGGAGTAAGCCCCTTCCCCAATAGCAGCAGGGGCTCGGAATCCCGCTATAAAAGCGGAACCCTTACCCAAGGCAGAGGTCGGGGGTACCCTAGGTGCTTCCGAAGCTACAGGTAACGCTCAACGTACCGAAAATGCCTTCTGAGACACAAGGTCCCAGAGACAGGGGGATCGCAACCCGTTGTCTGTGGACTAAGCCCGCTCCCCAATAGCAGCAAGGGGGTGAAGTCCCTCCGTAAGGAGAGACAATCCCCCAAGGCCGAGAAGCGGGGTACCACAGACACCTTCCGACCAGACCAAATGCAGATACTACACTTGATCTTAGCCAAAAGGCCGAGAAGCGATAACCGTGAAAGGGGCGGGCCCAACAAGGTCCCCTTCATGGGCACTATCACTGCTTGCTGTCAGGGAGGCTGCCAGACAATTTTCCATGCACACTCTGGGCTGGGGGGCAGTCAACCACCAGTACACACAGCAGAACCTAAACCCATACCATTATTGCTAAGCAGCAAGACAGGGGCCCATTGCACTCCCACGGGGCCTTTTTAAATGCAATCCATAACCCGGATTTGCCAGGAACCCTTCTTACTCCTCCTACTTGCATGTGACACTGGGCTTAGGATCTGCATAGGAAACACACACACAAGCACACACCTACCTTTGTTGCCTGCAGATGCCTCCTTGGCTGTCCCCAAACGGTATCAAACCAACACCCACGGGAAGCTGTAAGCATAGAGGACATGCCTGCACCCCATTGGACTTACCTGTGTGGGTTAAATCCGGGTTATTTGACAACCTATGGCGGTGATGGTTCTGCTCAGGCAGAGCAGTGCTGATGCTCCTCATAAAGCTGTCGCTGCTGTGAAGGTTCTAGGTGACATCACAAATCCCTATGGTTACATACACAACAAAGCTGGGTTGTTGTTGTTTACACTCTGCAAGGCCTGTGGAAGTGAGTGACATCATAGCACTGTAGTTCTGAGGGTTCTAGATGGATGCAACAATCTCCTGTTGCTTCTATGAAGGCCATAATAGACGACATCACCAAACAGCTCCATAGTCACATACACAGCAAAGGAGAGATGTTGTTTACACCTAGTGATGTCAGTGGTATTGAGTGACATCACAGCACAGTGCTAAGGCTCCTGGGCCTGGACACAGCAGCGGCTGCAATATCTCAACGGAGAATACGTTTATATATATGTGTGTGTGTGCGCGTATATATATATATATATATATATATATATATATATATTTCTCCGCCGAAATCACTTTTAAACCCATTTCCACCTTTTTTTCCCTTCTCTTCCTCTTACTTTTTTTTCACGTTTTTTTACGTTTTTCTCCTTTTCGCCTCTTTTCTGGGCGTATTATTCTTCTTTTTCCTCTTTTTTTTCGTCTAATGCATACCCCATCAGTGCAGCAATGCTTATTCAATACCGCCAGCAGATGGAGACACTGGGGGATAATTTTCTAAGGATTTATACTGATTTTTCCTGTCTGAATTTGTCGCACAGAAAGTTGCAGGCCAAATATGTGTGACATTTCTGCGACTTTAGCTTCTAGAGCATTTTTACATCATTATACATAGGTTCTGAATACATAAAAAGCGACTGTTCAGCGACAGACAAGTCGCATCGGCTGAAAGTAGGCCAGAATGTCAGTCCATGTTGGAGCAGGTTTAGATACAGTCTAAAGCATAGATCTCAAAGTCTGTGCACAGAATTTAGCAAGGGCCTCGCACCTTCTGATGCATCAGGTAGGTGCACAATAGCATAGCCTAACCCTCTGTACTTTGGTCTATATTGATGCGGGACATAGACAGCCAGCTGATGACCAATCCATTAGTGCAATGGATGGCTGGAAGCATTTGTCTTTGCCTTTGCAATACCACAGAAGCAATGCATGGTCAATGTACAGCAATGACACACCTGTGTGAACAGCCAGGAGACCCCCCCCCCCCCCATGTTATGTTACATAGTTACATAGTTAGTACGGTCGAAAAAAGACATATGTCCATCAAGTTCAACCAGGGAATTAAGGGGTAGGGGTGTGGCGCGATATTGGGGAAGGGATGAGATTTTATATTTCTTCATAAGCATTAATCTTATTTTGTCAATTAGGAACATTCAGCACCCACCCGCTATCAAGGCAGCTGCCTATCATGTCATGCCCTACCTGCACAGGTGTGCTGGCTACTCAAATGATCCAATTAAGGAGGCCATTTAGTCAGCAGCAGCAGAAGTCCTGTGCCTGGACGCTCCAACAGCGGCCAGACACAAGCAGAAGCAGAAGCAGCAGAAGCAGCAGCAGCACCACCTTTTGTTTTTTGGCTGCAGCAGCAGCAGCAGCAGCAGCAAGGCCCACAGGGCTGGCTAGCTGGCTAGCCAGCAAGCAGGTAGCAATGAAAGTAGGAATCTTTCTTTTTAACCCTGTAAGGGGGTGGTGCACTGTACCCGAAGATACTGCCATATCGGGTCAATGCATAGGGCGACGGAAGCAAGCTTCGAAATCGGCCCCCGTTCTCAAAAATCCATTTAATATATGGTCCCCAGATAGGGGACGTATCAGATATTAAACTGATAAGAACAGATACTACACTTGATCTTAGCCAAAAGGCCGAGAAGCGATAACCGTGAAAGGGGCGGGCCCAACAAGGTCCCCTTCATGGGCACTATCACTGCTTGCTGTCAGGGAGGCTGCCAGACAATTTTCCATGCACACTCTGGGCTGGGGGGCAGTCAACCACCAGTACACACAGCAGAACCTAAACCCATACCATTATTGCTAAGCAGCAAGACAGGGGCCCATTGCACTCCCACGGGGCCTTTTTAAATGCAATCCATAACCCGGATTTGCCAGGAACCCTTCTTACTCCTCCTACTTGCATGTGACACTGGGCTTAGGATCTGCATAGGAAACACACACACAAGCACACACCTACCTTTGTTGCCTGCAGATGCCTCCTTGGCTGTCCCCAAACGGTATCAAACCAACACCCACGGGAAGCTGTAAGCATAGAGGACATGCCTGCACCCCATTGGACTTACCTGTGTGGGTTAAATCCGGGTTATTTGACAACCTATGGCGGTGATGGTTCTGCTCAGGCAGAGCAGTGCTGATGCTCCTCATAAAGCTGTCGCTGCTGTGAAGGTTCTAGGTGACATCACAAATCCCTATGGTTACATACACAACAAAGCTGGGTTGTTGTTGTTTACACTCTGCAAGGCCTGTGGAAGTGAGTGACATCATAGCACTGTAGTTCTGAGGGTTCTAGATGGATGCAACAATCTCCTGTTGCTTCTATGAAGGCCATAATAGACGACATCACCAAACAGCTCCATAGTCACATACACAGCAAAGGAGAGATGTTGTTTACACCTAGTGATGTCAGTGGTATTGAGTGACATCACAGCACAGTGCTAAGGCTCCTGGGCCTGGACACAGCAGCGGCTGCAATATCTCAACGGAGAATACGTTTATATATATGTGTGTGTGTGCGCGTATATATATATATATATATATATATATATATATATATATATATATTTCTCCGCCGAAATCACTTTTAAACCCATTTCCACCTTTTTTTCCCTTCTCTTCCTCTTACTTTTTTTTCACGTTTTTTTACGTTTTTCTCCTTTTCGCCTCTTTTCTGGGCGTATTATTCTTCTTTTTCTTCTTTTTTTTCGTCTAATGCATACCCCATCAGTGCAGCAATGCTTATTCAATACCGCCAGCAGATGGAGACACTGGGGGATAATTTTCTAAGGATTTATACTGATTTTTCCTGTCTGAATTTGTCGCACAGAAAGTTGCAGGCCAAATATGTGTGACATTTCTGCGACTTTAGCTTCTAGAGCATTTTTACATCATTATACATAGGTTCTGAATACATAAAAAGCGACTGTTCAGCGACAGACAAGTCGCATCGGCTGAAAGTAGGCCAGAATGTCAGTCCATGTTGGAGCAGGTTTAGATACAGTCTAAAGCATAGATCTCAAAGTCTGTGCACAGAATTTAGCAAGGGCCTCGCACCTTCTGATGCATCAGGTAGGTGCACAATAGCATAGCCTAACCCTCTGTACTTTGGTCTATATTGATGCGGGACATAGACAGCCAGCTGATGACCAATCCATTAGTGCAATGGATGGCTGGAAGCATTTGTCTTTGCCTTTGCAATACCACAGAAGCAATGCATGGTCAATGTACAGCAATGACACACCTGTGTGAACAGCCAGGAGACCCCCCACCCCCCCCATGTTATGTTACATAGTTACATAGTTAGTACGGTCGAAAAAAGACATATGTCCATCAAGTTCAACCAGTGAATTAAGGGGTAGGGGTGTGGCGCGATATTGGGGAAGGGATGAGATTTTATATTTCTTCATAAGCATTAATCTTATTTTGTCAATTAGGAACATTCAGCACCCACCCGCTATCAAGGCAGCTGCCTATCATGTCATGCCCTACCTGCACAGGTGTGCTGGCTACTCAAATGATCCAATTAAGGAGGCCATTTAGTCAGCAGCAGCAGAAGTCCTGTGCCTGGACGCTCCAACAGCGGCCAGACACAAGCAGAAGCAGAAGCAGCAGAAGCAGCAGCAGCACCACCTTTTGTTTTTTGGCTGCAGCAGCAGCAGCAGCAGCAAGGCCCACAGGGCTGGCTAGCTGGCTAGCCAGCAAGCAGGTAGCAATGAAAGTAGGAATCTTTCTTTTTAACCCTGTAAGGGGGTGGTGCACTGTACCCGAAGATACTGCCATATCGGGTCAATGCATAGGGCGACGGAAGCAAGCTTCGAAATCGGCCCCCGTTCTCAAAAATCCATTTAATATATGGTCCCCAGATAGGGGACGTATCAGATATTAAACTGATAAGAACAGATACTACACTTGATCTTAGCCAAAAGGCCGAGAAGCGATAACCGTGAAAGGGGCGGGCCCAACAAGGTCCCCTTCATGGGCACTATCACTGCTTGCTGTCAGGGAGGCTGCCAGACAATTTTCCATGCACACTCTGGGCTGGGGGGCAGTCAACCACCAGTACACACAGCAGAACCTAAACCCATACCATTATTGCTAAGCAGCAAGACAGGGGCCCATTGCACTCCCACGGGGCCTTTTTAAATGCAATCCATAACCCGGATTTGCCAGGAACCCTTCTTACTCCTCCTACTTGCATGTGACACTGGGCTTAGGATCTGCATAGGAAACACACACACAAGCACACACCTACCTTTGTTGCCTGCAGATGCCTCCTTGGCTGTCCCCAAACGGTATCAAACCAACACCCACGGGAAGCTGTAAGCATAGAGGACATGCCTGCACCCCATTGGACTTACCTGTGTGGGTTAAATCCGGGTTATTTGACAACCTATGGCGGTGATGGTTCTGCTCAGGCAGAGCAGTGCTGATGCTCCTCATAAAGCTGTCGCTGCTGTGAAGGTTCTAGGTGACATCACAAATCCCTATGGTTACATATACAACAAAGCTGGGTTGTTGTTGTTTACACTCTGCAAGGCCTGTGGAAGTGAGTGACATCATAGCACTGTAGTTCTGAGGGTTCTAGATGGATGCAACAATCTCCTGTTGCTTCTATGAAGGCCATAATAGACGACATCACCAAACAGCTCCATAGTCACATACACAGCAAAGGAGAGATGTTGTTTACACCTAGTGATGTCAGTGGTATTGAGTGACATCACAGCACAGTGCTAAGGCTCCTGGGCCTGGACACAGCAGCGGCTGCAATATCTCAACGGAGAATACGTTTATATATATGTGTGTGTGTGCGCGTATATATATATATATATATATATATATATATATATATATATATATATTTCTCCGCCGAAATCACTTTTAAACCCATTTCCACCTTTTTTTCCCTTCTCTTCCTCTTACTTTTTTTTCACGTTTTTTTACGTTTTTCTCCTTTTCGCCTCTTTTCTGGGCGTATTATTCTTCTTTTTCCTCTTTTTTTTCGTCTAATGCATACCCCATCAGTGCAGCAATGCTTATTCAATACCGCCAGCAGATGGAGACACTGGGGGATAATTTTCTAAGGATTTATACTGATTTTTCCTGTCTGAATTTGTCGCACAGAAAGTTGCAGGCCAAATATGTGTGACATTTCTGCGACTTTAGCTTCTAGAGCATTTTTACATCATTATACATAGGTTCTGAATACATAAAAAGCGACTGTTCAGCGACAGACAAGTCGCATCGGCTGAAAGTAGGCCAGAATGTCAGTCCATGTTGGAGCAGGTTTAGATACAGTCTAAAGCATAGATCTCAAAGTCTGTGCACAGAATTTAGCAAGGGCCTCGCACCTTCTGATGCATCAGGTAGGTGCACAATAGCATAGCCTAACCCTCTGTACTTTGGTCTATATTGATGCGGGACATAGACAGCCAGCTGATGACCAATCCATTAGTGCAATGGATGGCTGGAAGCATTTGTCTTTGCCTTTGCAATACCACAGAAGCAATGCATGGTCAATGTACAGCAATGACACACCTGTGTGAACAGCCAGGAGACCCCCCCCCCCCCATGTTATGTTACATAGTTACATAGTTAGTACGGTCGAAAAAAGACATATGTCCATCAAGTTCAACCAGGGAATTAAGGGGTAGGGGTGTGGCGCGATATTGGGGAAGGGATGAGATTTTATATTTCTTCATAAGCATTAATCTTATTTTGTCAATTAGGAACATTCAGCACCCACCCGCTATCAAGGCAGCTGCCTATCATGTCATGCCCTACCTGCACAGGTGTGCTGGCTACTCAAATGATCCAATTAAGGAGGCCATTTAGTCAGCAGCAGCAGAAGTCCTGTGCCTGGACGCTCCAACAGCGGCCAGACACAAGCAGAAGCAGAAGCAGCAGAAGCAGCAGCAGCACCACCTTTTGTTTTTTGGCTGCAGCAGCAGCAGCAGCAGCAGCAAGGCCCACAGGGCTGGCTAGCTGGCTAGCCAGCAAGCAGGTAGCAATGAAAGTAGGAATCTTTCTTTTTAACCCTGTAAGGGGGTGGTGCACTGTACCCGAAGATACTGCCATATCGGGTCAATGCATAGGGCGACGGAAGCAAGCTTCGAAATCGGCCCCCGTTCTCAAAAATCCATTTAATATATGGTCCCCAGATAGGGGACGTATCAGATATTAAACTGATAAGAACAGATACTACACTTGATCTTAGCCAAAAGGCCGAGAAGCGATAACCGTGAAAGGGGCGGGCCCAACAAGGTCCCCTTCATGGGCACTATCACTGCTTGCTGTCAGGGAGGCTGCCAGACAATTTTCCATGCACACTCTGGGCTGGGGGGCAGTCAACCACCAGTACACACAGCAGAACCTAAACCCATACCATTATTGCTAAGCAGCAAGACAGGGGCCCATTGCACTCCCACGGGGCCTTTTTAAATGCAATCCATAACCCGGATTTGCCAGGAACCCTTCTTACTCCTCCTACTTGCATGTGACACTGGGCTTAGGATCTGCATAGGAAACACACACACAAGCACACACCTACCTTTGTTGCCTGCAGATGCCTCCTTGGCTGTCCCCAAACGGTATCAAACCAACACCCACGGGAAGCTGTAAGCATAGAGGACATGCCTGCACCCCATTGGACTTACCTGTGTGGGTTAAATCCGGGTTATTTGACAACCTATGGCGGTGATGGTTCTGCTCAGGCAGAGCAGTGCTGATGCTCCTCATAAAGCTGTCGCTGCTGTGAAGGTTCTAGGTGACATCACAAATCCCTATGGTTACATACACAACAAAGCTGGGTTGTTGTTGTTTACACTCTGCAAGGCCTGTGGAAGTGAGTGACATCATAGCACTGTAGTTCTGAGGGTTCTAGATGGATGCAACAATCTCCTGTTGCTTCTATGAAGGCCATAATAGACGACATCACCAAACAGCTCCATAGTCACATACACAGCAAAGGAGAGATGTTGTTTACACCTAGTGATGTCAGTGGTATTGAGTGACATCACAGCACAGTGCTAAGGCTCCTGGGCCTGGACACAGCAGCGGCTGCAATATCTCAACGGAGAATACGTTTATATATATGTGTGTGTGTGCGCGTATATATATATATATATATATATATATATATATATATATATATTTCTCCGCCGAAATCACTTTTAAACCCATTTCCACCTTTTTTTCCCTTCTCTTCCTCTTACTTTTTTTTCACGTTTTTTTACGTTTTTCTCCTTTTCGCCTCTTTTCTGGGCGTATTATTCTTCTTTTTCTTCTTTTTTTTCGTCTAATGCATACCCCATCAGTGCAGCAATGCTTATTCAATACCGCCAGCAGATGGAGACACTGGGGGATAATTTTCTAAGGATTTATACTGATTTTTCCTGTCTGAATTTGTCGCACAGAAAGTTGCAGGCCAAATATGTGTGACATTTCTGCGACTTTAGCTTCTAGAGCATTTTTACATCATTATACATAGGTTCTGAATACATAAAAAGCGACTGTTCAGCGACAGACAAGTCGCATCGGCTGAAAGTAGGCCAGAATGTCAGTCCATGTTGGAGCAGGTTTAGATACAGTCTAAAGCATAGATCTCAAAGTCTGTGCACAGAATTTAGCAAGGGCCTCGCACCTTCTGATGCATCAGGTAGGTGCACAATAGCATAGCCTAACCCTCTGTACTTTGGTCTATATTGATGCGGGACATAGACAGCCAGCTGATGACCAATCCATTAGTGCAATGGATGGCTGGAAGCATTTGTCTTTGCCTTTGCAATACCACAGAAGCAATGCATGGTCAATGTACAGCAATGACACACCTGTGTGAACAGCCAGGAGACCCCCCCCCCCCCATGTTATGTTACATAGTTACATAGTTAGTACGGTCGAAAAAAGACATATGTCCATCAAGTTCAACCAGGGAATTAAGGGGTAGGGGTGTGGCGCGATATTGGGGAAGGGATGAGATTTTATATTTCTTCATAAGCATTAATCTTATTTTGTCAATTAGGAACATTCAGCACCCACCCGCTATCAAGGCAGCTGCCTATCATGTCATGCCCTACCTGCACAGGTGTGCTGGCTACTCAAATGATCCAATTAAGGAGGCCATTTAGTCAGCAGCAGCAGAAGTCCTGTGCCTGGACGCTCCAACAGCGGCCAGACACAAGCAGAAGCAGAAGCAGCAGAAGCAGCAGCAGCACCAGCACCACCTTTTGTTTTTTGGCTGCAGCAGCAGCAGCAGCAGCAGCAAGGCCCACAGGGCTGGCTAGCTGGCTAGCCAGCAAGCAGGTAGCAATGAAAGTAGGAATCTTTCTTTTTAACCCTGTAAGGGGGTGGTGCACTGTACCCGAAGATACTGCCATATCGGGTCAATGCATAGGGCGACGGAAGCAAGCTTCGAAATCGGCCCCCGTTCTCAAAAATCCATTTAATATATGGTCCCCAGATAGGGGACGTATCAGATATTAAACTGATAAGAACAGATACTACACTTGATCTTAGCCAAAAGGCCGAGAAGCGATAACCGTGAAAGGGGCGGGCCCAACAAGGTCCCCTTCATGGGCACTATCACTGCTTGCTGTCAGGGAGGCTGCCAGACAATTTTCCATGCACACTCTGGGCTGGGGGGCAGTCAACCACCAGTACACACAGCAGAACCTAAACCCATACCATTATTGCTAAGCAGCAAGACAGGGGCCCATTGCACTCCCACGGGGCCTTTTTAAATGCAATCCATAACCCGGATTTGCCAGGAACCCTTCTTACTCCTCCTACTTGCATGTGACACTGGGCTTAGGATCTGCATAGGAAACACACACACAAGCACACACCTACCTTTGTTGCCTGCAGATGCCTCCTTGGCTGTCCCCAAACGGTATCAAACCAACACCCACGGGAAGCTGTAAGCATAGAGGACATGCCTGCACCCCATTGGACTTACCTGTGTGGGTTAAATCCGGGTTATTTGACAACCTATGGCGGTGATGGTTCTGCTCAGGCAGAGCAGTGCTGATGCTCCTCATAAAGCTGTCGCTGCTGTGAAGGTTCTAGGTGACATCACAAATCCCTATGGTTACATACACAACAAAGCTGGGTTGTTGTTGTTTACACTCTGCAAGGCCTGTGGAAGTGAGTGACATCATAGCACTGTAGTTCTGAGGGTTCTAGATGGATGCAACAATCTCCTGTTGCTTCTATGAAGGCCATAATAGACGACATCACCAAACAGCTCCATAGTCACATACACAGCAAAGGAGAGATGTTGTTTACACCTAGTGATGTCAGTGGTATTGAGTGACATCACAGCACAGTGCTAAGGCTCCTGGGCCTGGACACAGCAGCGGCTGCAATATCTCAACGGAGAATACGTTTATATATATGTGTGTGTGTGTGCGCGTATATATATATATATATATATATATATATATATATATATATATATATATTTCTCCGCCGAAATCACTTTTAAACCCATTTCCACCTTTTTTTCCCTTCTCTTCCTTTTACTTTTTTTTCACGTTTTTTTACGTTTTTCTCCTTTTCGCCTCTTTTCTGGGCGTATTATTCTTCTTTTTCTTCTTTTTTTTCGTCTAATGCATACCCCATCAGTGCAGCAATGCTTATTCAATACCGCCAGCAGATGGAGACACTGGGGGATAATTTTCTAAGGATTTATACTGATTTTTCCTGTCTGAATTTGTCGCACAGAAAGTTGCAGGCCAAATATGTGTGACATTTCTGCGACTTTAGCTTCTAGAGCATTTTTACATCATTATACATAGGTTCTGAATACATAAAAAGCGACTGTTCAGCGACAGACAAGTCGCATCGGCTGAAAGTAGGCCAGAATGTCAGTCCACGTTGGAGCAGGTTTAGATACAGTCTAAAGCATAGATCTCAAAGTCTGTGCACAGAATTTAGCAAGGGCCTCGCACCTTCTGATGCATCAGGTAGGTGCACAATAGCATAGCCTAACCCTCTGTACTTTGGTCTATATTGATGCGGGACATAGACAGCCAGCTGATGACCAATCCATTAGTGCAATGGATGGCTGGAAGCATTTGTCTTTGCCTTTGCAATACCACAGAAGCAATGCATGGTCAATGTACAGCAATGACACACCTGTGTGAACAGCCAGGAGACCCCCCCCCCCCCCCATGTTATGTTACATAGTTACATAGTTAGTACGGTCGAAAAAAGACATATGTCCATCAAGTTCAACCAGGGAATTAAGGGGTAGGGGTGTGGCGCGATATTGGGGAAGGGATGAGATTTTATATTTCTTCATAAGCATTAATCTTATTTTGTCAATTAGGAACATTCAGCACCCACCCGCTATCAAGGCAGCTGCCTATCATGTCATGCCCTACCTGCACAGGTGTGCTGGCTACTCAAATGATCCAATTAAGGAGGCCATTTAGTCAGCAGCAGCAGAAGTCCTGTGCCTGGACGCTCCAACAGCGGCCAGACACAAGCAGAAGCAGAAGCAGCAGAAGCAGCAGCAGCACCACCTTTTGTTTTTTGGCTGCAGCAGCAGCAGCAGCAGCAAGGCCCACAGGGCTGGCTAGCTGGCTAGCCAGCAAGCAGGTAGCAATGAAAGTAGGAATCTTTCTTTTTAACCCTGTAAGGGGGTGGTGCACTGTACCCGAAGATACTGCCATATCGGGTCAATGCATAGGGCGACGGAAGCAAGCTTCGAAATCGGCCCCCGTTCTCAAAAATCCATTTAATATATGGTCCCCAGATAGGGGACGTATCAGATATTAAACTGATAAGAACAGATAAGGTTTCAACAAAATTTTATTGAATAAATAAGAAACCATACAAAATTTAAAATGCAAAATAATAAAAGGTTCACAAAAGTTTTAAAATACAAATAATAAAACCAGTAATAAAAGGAGAAAAAATAAAAATGGCAGGATAAAACATTATACAAATGTCATAAAAACTGATTATATTGTTATTTCGTTCCATAGAGGCAGACACCACATGGATGCTGCCTCGCTGGCCCCCAACTGTTTCTTGTCTCTTAGGTAATAGATGTACATCTCACTCAGGGCCAGCTTTATACAGTTTTTAACATCAATAAAATCATGTTTAAAAAGTAAGATGTTCCTAACTTTCCAGATGGCATTTTTAAAACAATTAATAATCATCCAGCAGATCATCTGCTGTTTAAAATTGGGGCAGTTAAAAAGACCGTAAAAGACACATTCGTGATTAAAATCTTTTAGGCCGCAGGCCCACTTCAAAAGTGGGCCTACCTTCCTCCAAAGCTCCCGTGCAAAAGGGCAGTTCCAAAATATGTGCAGCACCGTTTCGTCCACTCCGCAGCCATCTCTCGGGCACTTGGCTCTCGCCACCAGTCCTCGCCTGTGCTGGAACTCACGAGTAGGGAGGCACTGGTGGACGATTGCCCAGGCAAGATCCCTGTGTACATTCGCCAGAAACTTCCCGTACACGTTCCGCCATACCTTTTTGGATCTTGCCTGTGTGAAATTGGACACTGCCAGGGTAACCTCACTCCGCCTGAGGACCTTTGATACCTTTCTCTGGTCCCCCAGTATGTCAGGCTCCAAATCTTGGAGACCTAGGAGCCTGACTGTCTTTTCCAACACCACATAATGTTTTGGGGGACACAGAAGCACCGGAGCGTTCAGAGGGATGCGCAACCATCTTTTAAAAACCATGCCCGCAGCGTACCTTAAAAAGCAGCTAAAAATGCCATCGGATTTAATAATTTTAAAACAGAAACAGAAATACTTTATGTAAAAGAAAGTAAAAAGGTTAGGAACATCTTTCCCGCCATTATCTTTACTTTTGTACATAAAATCACGCTTTAATTTCTCCATTTTTGAACCCCATAAAAAAGTAAAAACAATTCTAGTTACTTTTTTAATGTATAAAATAGATGGAGGAAATACCATGGCAATGTATAGCATAATAGGGAGTAAAACCATCTTTATTATTAAAATCTTCCCCTCCATGGTAAGGTTTCTAAGATTCCACATTAAAATCTTCTTCTCCATCTTAGCTATAGCTGAATCCCAGTTAGGGCTCCCATCATTGACCTGGTTAAAAACAATACCTAAAACTTTAATTTGATCCTGTTTCATTGTAACTCCTGGGGTGATGGATGAATCCCAGGAGCCAATATAAAAACAGTCACATTTATCTGTGTTTAGCTTAAAACCAGAGACCTCGCAGAAATAGCTGGTGTTCCTCAATGCCCCCCTCATGGATGGAGAGTCCGGGCACAGTATGGTGACATCATCCATGTACCCCAACACCTTTAGATGGGTCCCTCCTCCACCAGGTATCGGTACGCCTCTTACTACCCGGTCTTTTCTGAGGAGGGCCATCAGTGGTTCGATTGCGCAAATAAAAAGGAGTGGGGACAGGGGGCAGCCCTGTTTGACACCTGATAAAAGAGGAACACCGCTGGTTAAAAAGCCATTAACAGAGACTTGACTAAAACAGGATCGGTATAAAAGCATGATTCGGCTTAAAATCGTTTCAGGCACTGCCATCTTTTTAAGAACTAAAAACAGGTATTCATGGGAGACCCTATCAAAGGCTTTTTCAAAGTCTAAGGATAAAATTGCTACAGTTTGATTTCTATCCTTAAAATACCATAAAACATCTCTTAAAATATTTAGGGATTCAGCTATAGACCTTCCAGGTACCCCACAAACCTGATTTGGGTGAATTAATTTATGAATAAAAGGTTTAAAACGGACAGCTAATAACTTGGCTAAAACTTTATAATCGACATTTAAAAGTGTGATGGGGCGCCAATTTTTTAGCATATCCTTTTCACCCTTTTTAAAAAGTAATGATACAATCCCCCTCCTCCAGGAAGGGGGAAGTTCATTAACAATAAAAGTTTCTTTATACAATAAAACCATATCATCCTTTAAAATATCCCAAAAAACTAAATAAATTTCGATGGGTAAACCATCTTCCCCAGGGGCCTTCCCACTAGAAAAACTTTTAAAAACAAATAAAAGTTCATCTAAGTTAAGATCACGGGATAAAACCTCCTGGTCTAAAACATCTAGCTTAAAATCAAGGGAATTAAGAACATGTTCTAAAAAGGATGGATTAAGATCTTTCTTATTAAAAAGAAGCTGGTAGAAGTTAAAAACTGCATCTAACATGCCTTTTGGAGTGGATTCACCCTCAAGGTTTTGGATGATATCCCTCCTATTCATCACTTTTTTAAAAAAGAAACGGGAACATTTCTCGCCCTCCTCCAGGTGCTGCACATGTGAGTTAAAAATGATTTGTTTCCCTTTCTTTTCTATGGCATGTTTTATTTCAGTTTTAAGGTTTAAAATATCATTTTCTACATCCATACCAGCTTCTTTCAATTTAAAAAGTACATTTAAACGCATGTTAAGAACATAAAACCACTGTTTTTCCATTTTTGCCTTCTTCTTACCTGCTTTGATAAAAAAAAATCTGATTTTAGATTTGGTGCCCTCCCACCAGTGCAGCATAGGCTCGTGGGGTTTTCTTTGTGATTGCCAGCATTGGTAGGTCCGCACAAACTCCTCTTTTATCTCAGGGTCCTCTAGGAGTGTGGTGTTTAATCTCCAGAGGCCCCTTTTTGCTTTTTGCTCCCCCTCTAGCTCCAGGCCCACCAAGAGGAGCTTATGATCAGAGAAGATATTCTGCTCGAGCGTGCATTTCAGGGGTTTAAAAGCTCTAGAGGAAAAAATAAAATCGATTCTGGAGCTCACTCTTCCATTGGACCATGTGGCGCCCGGGTCCTCCGGCAAGAGATCCTTCCAGCAATCTTTCAAATTAAAATCATCAATAAAATTTTTAAGCAGGTAAGAAGTGCGGTCTTTACGATTAATATCCCCACCCTGCCGGTGTTCCCCATCACGTATGCAGTTAAAATCACCTCCCACCAGCAGGGGGGAAGACCCAACACAAAACAGTGGTAAAATTTCAAATAGTTCTGCCCGCTCCTGTTTATCAGGAGGGGCATACACATTTAAAACACGAATTAAAAGTCCATTAAAATATAGATGAATTAAAAGAGCTCTGCCAGGCACAATCTCAGTTACTGTATGAATAGAAAAGGACTGGCCTCGGCAGAGCAGCCCAACACCCACAGAACGACAGTCATTTGCACCGGACCATATGGATGGGCCCAGCTTCCAGTCTTCTTTTAAGTCTTTATAGTCCATTTTACTAGGGATTCCACATTCTTGTAGCAGGCAAAGGTCAAAGTCACATGTCTCTAGATAAGAAAATAAAGCAGCCCTGCGATCAGGGCTCTTTAAGGACCTCACATTGAGTGAGGCAATTTTTACAGGGATAGGCATAGTTTATGGAGAGTCCGTGCTTGGAGAATCAAAGTCAATAATAAGCTGCGTACCGTCATCCCCCGCCTGCGGGGTCATCAGCTCCTTGATGTTCTGAGGGTCGGAGCTTGAGATCGATGATGCCCCGACCCTGAGCTCGCTCTCGTCCGAACTACGGCACGCCGCTTTCCTTTGAATGTCTTCCTCTTCTTCTTCTCTTTGTCTTTTAAATGTCACACTGCTGTCCATATCCTCTGTGTTGCTCTCACTCGATGTAATCTCTGGCCCCCGGCTGATGGATCTGCGTCTTCTTTCATCTTTTGACGACTGGAACTGCTGCACAGGGGCCTGTGAGGCCTCTTTTCCGGAACCTTTGCCGCTACCTTGGGAAGTTTTCATCGCTTGTTCCCCAGCAAGCGTTGCTGAGGATTGTTGCTCCAACTTCCCCATCGATCGACGATGGCCAGTTTTACCCACCGGGTCCACTGCTGGCGGGGCAGCAAACCCTGGTTTGGCGCCACTTGTCTTCTTGGCCCTGTCCTGTATAGGCGGAGTAACAGCACCGGGCTCAGACCTGGCCACCTGGCTCCCCTTCCGGCGGGCTTTCACCGGGGCCTCTTCGTCCGGAGCAGGGCGACCCTGGGCCAAGCCAGTACCTGGCTTATGCTGCAATTTTGGGTCCACCTCTGCCCCCACCGAGGCCCGTCGGCTGCCACCCGCCACAGGTGAGCCCCCTTCAGAAGTTTTGGCGGGCTCTTGAGCCAGGTAGGAAGTCGATCGACGTCTTTCAATTTCCCGGGCAGTAAACTCGATCACCCGCCCGGGCTTCGTGGAATCCCCATGGCCTCCCCCTAGCACTACCACCGGTGGGCCCCCCGATGGAGCACCAGAGGTCTTGGGCCTGGACCCATCAGTACCTGCCATCTGGGGTTTGGGCATCTTAAAAAAGGACGTCTTTTGTCCTGTCCCCTCTTTGGGTGGGCCCAGCCTTGACCCACCCATCGTAGTTTTTGCTTTATGGGGACAGGAATTAAAATCGTGATTTTCCTCTCCGCAGAGGTTGCACCTTATCGTATGGCTACATCTTGAGGCTATGTGACCTTCTTGGCCACACCTATTGCAGCGAATCACACGCTCCGCGCCGCAGGTCTCCTGGGTGTGGCCAAACCTCAAGCAATTTCGGCAATACATAGGCATTTGAGGATAGAACAGGAAGCCCCGAACTCTCCCGATGGCAAAATTTGGGGGCGGATGGCAAAGACCCCCAATACCACCAGGATCCTTACGGAGCTTGACCCAGAACTTCCTCTTGCCGTTCCAGAACCGCACGGAGTTCAAGATTTTGTTTGCGAATCGCACCTCTTCGCAGTATCGTCGAAGAAAAGTGGCTATATCCTCCGTGGTCACATGAGGGCTGTGCATAGCCACCACCAACGGTATATGTTCCTCACCATAGAGGAACTGGAACGAAAGACCGTCGAGTCGATCGTCCCTCTGGTCCGCACCAGACAAGGTTGCATAGATGTTATCGCAACACGCCGTGGCCGTGAAGGTGACGGTATACAGGCCACGGCTTTCCTGGTCATTTAGACACAGGATGTCCTCCCTATTGAGGCGGAAGTAGTCAAGAAGAATCACCTCCGCAATGAAGCGGAGGTTCTTCAACTGACGATGGCTCTCCGACACCTCTATGCGGATGGTATTTCGCATCGACATTTCCCCAGAGGGGAAAGCCCAGGAGAACGGCATCTTCCACACCCAGGGACTAAGCCCCTTCCCCAATAGCAGCAGGGGCTCGGAATCCCGCTATAAAAGCGGAACCCTTACCCAAGGCAGAGGTCGGGGGTACCCTAGGTGCTTCCGAAGCTACAGGTAACGCTCAACGTACCGAAAATGCCTTCTGAGACACAAGGTCCCAGAGACAGGGGGATCGCAACCCGTTGTCTGTGGACTAAGCCCGCTCCCCAATAGCAGCAAGGGGGTGAAGTCCCTCCGTAAGGAGAGACAATCCCCCAAGGCCGAGAAGCGGGGTACCACAGACACCTTCCGACCAGACCAAATGCAGATACTACACTTGATCTTAGCCAAAAGGCCGAGAAGCGATAACCGTGAAAGGGGCGGGCCCAACAAGGTCCCCTTCATGGGCACTATCACTGCTTGCTGTCAGGGAGGCTGCCAGACAATTTTCCATGCACACTCTGGGCTGGGGGGCAGTCAACCACCAGTACACACAGCAGAACCTAAACCCATACCATTATTGCTAAGCAGCAAGACAGGGGCCCATTGCACTCCCACGGGGCCTTTTTAAATGCAATCCATAACCCGGATTTGCCAGGAACCCTTCTTACTCCTCCTACTTGCATGTGACACTGGGCTTAGGATCTGCATAGGAAACACACACACAAGCACACACCTACCTTTGTTGCCTGCAGATGCCTCCTTGGCTGTCCCCAAACGGTATCAAACCAACACCCACGGGAAGCTGTAAGCATAGAGGACATGCCTGCACCCCATTGGACTTACCTGTGTGGGTTAAATCCGGGTTATTTGACAACCTATGGCGGTGATGGTTCTGCTCAGGCAGAGCAGTGCTGATGCTCCTCATAAAGCTGTCGCTGCTGTGAAGGTTCTAGGTGACATCACAAATCCCTATGGTTACATACACAACAAAGCTGGGTTGTTGTTGTTTACACTCTGCAAGGCCTGTGGAAGTGAGTGACATCATAGCACTGTAGTTCTGAGGGTTCTAGATGGATGCAACAATCTCCTGTTGCTTCTATGAAGGCCATAATAGACGACATCACCAAACAGCTCCATAGTCACATACACAGCAAAGGAGAGATGTTGTTTAAACCTAGTGATGTCAGTGGTATTGAGTGACATCACAGCACAGTGCTAAGGCTCCTGGGCCTGGACACAGCAGCGGCTGCAATATCTCAACGGAGAATACGTTTATATATATGTGTGTGTGTGCGCGTATATATATATATATATATATATATATATATATATATATATATATATTTCTCCGCCGAAATCACTTTTAAACCCATTTCCACCTTTTTTTCCCTTCTCTTCCTCTTACTTTTTTTTCACGTTTTTTTACGTTTTTCTCCTTTTCGCCTCTTTTCTGGGCGTATTATTCTTCTTTTTCTTCTTTTTTTTCGTCTAATGCATACCCCATCAGTGCAGCAATGCTTATTCAATACCGCCAGCAGATGGAGACACTGGGGGATAATTTTCTAAGGATTTATACTGATTTTTCCTGTCTGAATTTGTCGCACAGAAAGTTGCAGGCCAAATATGTGTGACATTTCTGCGACTTTAGCTTCTAGAGCATTTTTACATCATTATACATAGGTTCTGAATACATAAAAAGCGACTGTTCAGCGACAGACAAGTCGCATCGGCTGAAAGTAGGCCAGAATGTCAGTCCATGTTGGAGCAGGTTTAGATACAGTCTAAAGCATAGATCTCAAAGTCTGTGCACAGAATTTAGCAAGGGCCTCGCACCTTCTGATGCATCAGGTAGGTGCACAATAGCATAGCCTAACCCTCTGTACTTTGGTCTATATTGATGCGGGACATAGACAGCCAGCTGATGACCAATCCATTAGTGCAATGGATGGCTGGAAGCATTTGTCTTTGCCTTTGCAATACCACAGAAGCAATGCATGGTCAATGTACAGCAATGACACACCTGTGTGAACAGCCAGGAGACCCCCCCCCCCCCCCATGTTATGTTACATAGTTACATAGTTAGTACGGTCGAAAAAAGACATATGTCCATCAAGTTCAACCAGGGAATTAAGGGGTAGGGGTGTGGCGCGATATTGGGGAAGGGATGAGATTTTATATTTCTTCATAAGCATTAATCTTATTTTGTCAATTAGGAACATTCAGCACCCACCCGCTATCAAGGCAGCTGCCTATCATGTCATGCCCTACCTGCACAGGTGTGCTGGCTACTCAAATGATCCAATTAAGGAGGCCATTTAGTCAGCAGCAGCAGAAGTCCTGTGCCTGGACGCTCCAACAGCGGCCAGACACAAGCAGAAGCAGAAGCAGCAGAAGCAGCAGCAGCACCACCTTTTGTTTTTTGGCTGCAGCAGCAGCAGCAGCAGCAAGGCCCACAGGGCTGGCTAGCTGGCTAGCCAGCAAGCAGGTAGCAATGAAAGTAGGAATCTTTCTTTTTAACCCT
Source organism: Hyla sarda (assembly GCF_029499605.1). Classification (NCBI taxonomy): domain Eukaryota; kingdom Metazoa; phylum Chordata; class Amphibia; order Anura; family Hylidae; genus Hyla; species Hyla sarda. The sequence continues at coordinate 127,391 of NW_026610802.1, forward strand.
GTAAGGGGGTGGTGCACTGTACCCGAAGATACTGCCATATCGGGTCAATGCATAGGGCGACGGAAGCAAGCTTCGAAATCGGCCCCCGTTCTCAAAAATCCATTTAATATATGGTCCCCAGATAGGGGACGTATCAGATATTAAACTGATAAGAACAGATACTACACTTTATCTTAGCCAAAAGGCCGAGAAGCGATAACCGTGAAAGGGGCGGGCCCAACAAGGTCCCCTTCATGGGCACTATCACTGCTTGCTGTCAGGGAGGCTGCCAGACAATTTTCCATGCACACTCTGGGCTGGGGGGCAGTCAACCACCAGTACACACAGCAGAACCTAAACCCATACCATTATTGCTAAGCAGCAAGACAGGGGCCCATTGCACTCCCACGGGGCCTTTTTAAATGCAATCCATAACCCGGATTTGCCAGGAACCCTTCTTACTCCTCCTACTTGCATGTGACACTGGGCTTAGGATCTGCATAGGAAACACACACACAAGCACACACCTACCTTTGTTGCCTGCAGATGCCTCCTTGGCTGTCCCCAAACGGTATCAAACCAACACCCACGGGAAGCTGTAAGCATAGAGGACATGCCTGCACCCCATTGGACTTACCTGTGTGGGTTAAATCCGGGTTATTTGACAACCTATGGCGGTGATGGTTCTGCTCAGGCAGAGCAGTGCTGATGCTCCTCATAAAGCTGTCGCTGCTGTGAAGGTTCTAGGTGACATCACAAATCCCTATGGTTACATACACAACAAAGCTGAGTTGTTGTTGTTTACACTCTGCAAGGCCTGTGGAAGTGAGTGACATCATAGCACTGTAGTTCTGAGGGTTCTAGATGGATGCAACAATCTCCTGTTGCTTCTATGAAGGCCATAATAGACGACATCACCAAACAGCTCCATAGTCACATACACAGCAAAGGAGAGATGTTGTTTACACCTAGTGATGTCAGTGGTATTGAGTGACATCACAGCACAGTGCTAAGGCTCCTGGGCCTGGACACAGCAGCGGCTGCAATATCTCAACGGAGAATACGTTTATATATATGTGTGTGTGTGCGCGTATATATATATATATATATATATATATATATATATATATTTCTCCGCCGAAATCACTTTTAAACCCATTTCCACCTTTTTTTCCCTTCTCTTCCTCTTACTTTTTTTTCACGTTTTTTTACGTTTTTCTCCTTTTCGCCTCTTTTCTGGGCGTATTATTCTTCTTTTTCTTCTTTTTTTTCGTCTAATGCATACCCCATCAGTGCAGCAATGCTTATTCAATACCGCCAGCAGATGGAGACACTGGGGGATAATTTTCTAAGGATTTATACTGATTTTTCCTGTCTGAATTTGTCGCACAGAAAGTTGCAGGCCAAATATGTGTGACATTTCTGCGACTTTAGCTTCTAGAGCATTTTTACATCATTATACATAGGTTCTGAATACATAAAAAGCGACTGTTCAGCGACAGACAAGTCGCATCGGCTGAAAGTAGGCCAGAATGTCAGTCCATGTTGGAGCAGGTTTAGATACAGTCTAAAGCATAGATCTCAAAGTCTGTGCACAGAATTTAGCAAGGGCCTCGCACCTTCTGATGCATCAGGTAGGTGCACAATAGCATAGCCTAACCCTCTGTACTTTGGTCTATATTGATGCGGGACATAGACAGCCAGCTGATGACCAATCCATTAGTGCAATGGATGGCTGGAAGCATTTGTCTTTGCCTTTGCAATACCACAGAAGCAATGCATGGTCAATGTACAGCAATGACACACCTGTGTGAACAGCCAGGAGACCCCCCCCCCCCCCATGTTATGTTACATAGTTACATAGTTAGTACGGTCGAAAAAAGACATATGTCCATCAAGTTCAACCAGGGAATTAAGGGGTAGGGGTGTGGCGCGATATTGGGGAAGGGATGAGATTTTATATTTCTTCATAAGCATTAATCTTATTTTGTCAATTAGGAACATTCAGCACCCACCCGCTATCAAGGCAGCTGCCTATCATGTCATGCCCTACCTGCACAGGTGTGCTGGCTACTCAAATGATCCAATTAAGGAGGCCATTTAGTCAGCAGCAGCAGAAGTCCTGTGCCTGGACGCTCCAACAGCGGCCAGACACAAGCAGAAGCAGAAGCAGCAGAAGCAGCAGCAGCACCACCTTTTGTTTTTTGGCTGCAGCAGCAGCAGCAGCAGCAGCAAGGCCCACAGGGCTGGCTAGCTGGCTAGCCAGCAAGCAGGTAGCAATGAAAGTAGGAATCTTTCTTTTTAACCCTGTAAGGGGGTGGTGCACTGTACCCGAAGATACTGCCATATCGGGTCAATGCATAGGGCGACGGAAGCAAGCTTCAAAATCGGCCCCCGTTCTCAAAAATCCATTTAATATATGGTCCCCAGATAGGGGACGTATCAGATATTAAACTGATAAGAACAGATACTACACTTGATCTTAGCCAAAAGGCCGAGAAGCGATAACCGTGAAAGGGGCGGGCCCAACAAGGTCCCCTTCATGGGCACTATCACTGCTTGCTGTCAGGGAGGCTGCCAGACAATTTTCCATGCACACTCTGGGCTGGGGGGCAGTCAACCACCAGTACACACAGCAGAACCTAAACCCATACCATTATTGCTAAGCAGCAAGACAGGGGCCCATTGCACTCCCACGGGGCCTTTTTAAATGCAATCCATAACCCGGATTTGCCAGGAACCCTTCTTACTCCTCCTACTTGCATGTGACACTGGGCTTAGGATCTGCATAGGAAACACACACACAAGCACACACCTACCTTTGTTGCCTGCAGATGCCTCCTTGGCTGTCCCCAAACGGTATCAAACCAACACCCACGGGAAGCTGTAAGCATAGAGGACATGCCTGCACCCCATTGGACTTACCTGTGTGGGTTAAATCCGGGTTATTTGACAACCTATGGCGGTGATGGTTCTGCTCAGGCAGAGCAGTGCTGATGCTCCTCATAAAGCTGTCGCTGCTGTGAAGGTTCTAGGTGACATCACAAATCCCTATGGTTACATACACAACAAAGCTGGGTTGTTGTTGTTTACACTCTGCAAGGCCTGTGGAAGTGAGTGACATCATAGCACTGTAGTTCTGAGGGTTCTAGATGGATGCAACAATCTCCTGTTGCTTCTATGAAGGCCATAATAGACGACATCACCAAACAGCTCCATAGTCACATACACAGCAAAGGAGAGATGTTGTTTACACCTAGTGATGTCAGTGGTATTGAGTGACATCACAGCACAGTGCTAAGGCTCCTGGGCCTGGACACAGCAGCGGCTGCAATATCTCAACGGAGAATACGTTTATATATATGTGTGTGTGTGCGCGTATATATATATATATATATATATATATATATATATTTCTCCGCCGAAATCACTTTTAAACCCATTTCCACCTTTTTTTCCCTTCTCTTCCTCTTACTTTTTTTTCACGTTTTTTTACGTTTTTCTCCTTTTCGCCTCTTTTCTGGGCGTATTATTCTTCTTTTTCTTCTTTTTTTTGTCTAATGCATACCCCATCAGTGCAGCAATGCTTATTCAATACCGCCAGCAGATGGAGACACTGGGGGATAATTTTCTAAGGATTTATACTGATTTTTCCTGTCTGAATTTGTCGCACAGAAAGTTGCAGGCCAAATATGTGTGACATTTCTGCGACTTTAGCTTCTAGAGCATTTTTACATCATTATACATAGGTTCTGAATACATAAAAAGCGACTGTTCAGCGACAGACAAGTCGCATCGGCTGAAAGTAGGCCAGAATGTCAGTCCATGTTGGAGCAGGTTTAGATACAGTCTAAAGCATAGATCTCAAAGTCTGTGCACAGAATTTAGCAAGGGCCTCGCACCTTCTGATGCATCAGGTAGGTGCACAATAGCATAGCCTAACCCTCTGTACTTTGGTCTATATTGATGCGGGACATAGACAGCCAGCTGATGACCAATCCATTAGTGCAATGGATGGCTGGAAGCATTTGTCTTTCCCTTTGCAATACCACAGAAGCAATGCATGGTCAATGTACAGCAATGACACACCTGTGTGAACAGCCAGGAGACCCCCCCCCCCCCCCATGTTATGTTACATAGTTACATAGTTAGTACGGTCGAAAAAAGACATATGTCCATCAAGTTCAACCAGGGAATTAAGGGGTAGGGGTGTGGCGCGATATTGGGGAAGGGATGAGATTTTATATTTCTTCATAAGCATTAATCTTATTTTGTCAATTAGGAACATTCAGCACCCACCCGCTATCAAGGCAGCTGCCTATCATGTCATGCCCTACCTGCACAGGTGTGCTGGCTACTCAAATGATCCAATTAAGGAGGCCATTTAGTCAGCAGCAGCAGAAGTCCTGTGCCTGGACGCTCCAACAGCGGCCAGACACAAGCAGAAGCAGCAGAAGCAGCAGCAGCACCACCTTTTGTTTTTTGGCTGCAGCAGCAGCAGCAGCAGCAAGGCCCACAGGGCTGGCTAGCTGGCTAGCCAGCAAGCAGGTAGCAATGAAAGTAGGAATCTTTCTTTTTAACCCTGTAAGGGGGTGGTGCACTGTACCCGAAGATACTGCCATATCGGGTCAATGCATAGGGCGACGGAAGCAAGCTTCGAAATCGGCCCCCGTTCTCAAAAATCCATTTAATATATGGTCCCCAGATAGGGGACGTATCAGATATTAAACTGATAAGAACAGATACTACACTTGATCTTAGCCAAAAGGCCGAGAAGCGATAACCGTGAAAGGGGCGGGCCCAACAAGGTCCCCTTCATGGGCACTATCACTGCTTGCTGTCAGGGAGGCTGCCAGACAATTTTCCATGCACACTCTGGGCTGGGGGGCAGTCAACCACCAGTACACACAGCAGAACCTAAACCCATACCATTATTGCTAAGCAGCAAGACAGGGGCCCATTGCACTCCCACGGGGCCTTTTTAAATGCAATCCATAACCCGGATTTGCCAGGAACCCTTCTTACTCCTCCTACTTGCATGTGACACTGGGCTTAGGATCTGCATAGGAAACACACACACAAGCACACACCTACCTTTGTTGCCTGCAGATGCCTCCTTGGCTGTCCCCAAACGGTATCAAACCAACACCCACGGGAAGCTGTAAGCATAGAGGACATGCCTGCACCCCATTGGACTTACCTGTGTGGGTTAAATCCGGGTTATTTGACAACCTATGGCGGTGATGGTTCTGCTCAGGCAGAGCAGTGCTGATGCTCCTCATAAAGCTGTCGCTGCTGTGAAGGTTCTAGGTGACATCACAAATCCCTATGGTTACATACACAACAAAGCTGGGTTGTTGTTGTTTACACTCTGCAAGGCCTGTGGAAGTGAGTGACATCATAGCACTGTAGTTCTGAGGGTTCTAGATGGATGCAACAATCTCCTGTTGCTTCTATGAAGGCCATAATAGACGACATCACCAAACAGCTCCATAGTCACATACACAGCAAAGGAGAGATGTTGTTTACACCTAGTGATGTCAGTGGTATTGAGTGACATCACAGCACAGTGCTAAGGCTCCTGGGCCTGGACACAGCAGCGGCTGCAATATCTCAACGGAGAATACGTTTATATATATGTGTGTGTGTGCGCGTATATATATATATATATATATATATATATATATATATTTCTCCGCCGAAATCACTTTTAAACCCATTTCCACCTTTTTTTCCCTTCTCTTCCTCTTACTTTTTTTTCACGTTTTTTTACGTTTTTCTCCTTTTCGCCTCTTTTCTGGGCGTATTATTCTTCTTTTTCTTCTTTTTTTTCGTCTAATGCATACCCCATCAGTGCAGCAATGCTTATTCAATACCGCCAGCAGATGGAGACACTGGGGGATAATTTTCTAAGGATTTATACTGATTTTTCTTGTCTGAATTTGTCGCACAGAAAGTTGCAGGCCAAATATGTGTGACATTTCTGCGACTTTAGCTTCTAGAGCATTTTTACATCATTATACATAGGTTCTGAATACATAAAAAGCGACTGTTCAGCGACAGACAAGTCGCATCGGCTGAAAGTAGGCCAGAATGTCAGTCCATGTTGGAGCAGGTTTAGATACAGTCTAAAGCATAGATCTCAAAGTCTGTGCACAGAATTTAGCAAGGGCCTCGCACCTTCTGATGCATCAGGTAGGTGCACAATAGCATAGCCTAACCCTCTGTACTTTGGTCTATATTGATGCGGGACATAGACAGCCAGCTGATGACCAATCCATTAGTGCAATGGATGGCTGGAAGCATTTGTCTTTGCCTTTGCAATACCACAGAAGCAATGCATGGTCAATGTACAGCAATGACACACCTGTGTGAACAGCCAGGAGACCCCCCCCCCCCCCCCATGTTATGTTACATAGTTACATAGTTAGTACGGTCGAAAAAAGACATATGTCCATCAAGTTCAACCAGGGAATTAAGGGGTAGGGGTGTGGCGCGATATTGGGGAAGGGATGAGATTTTATATTTCTTCATAAGCATTAATCTTATTTTGTCAATTAGGAACATTCAGCACCCACCCGCTATCAAGGCAGCTGCCTATCATGTCATGCCCTACCTGCACAGGTGTGCTGGCTACTCAAATGATCCAATTAAGGAGGCCATTTAGTCAGCAGCAGCAGAAGTCCTGTGCCTGGACGCTCCAACAGCGGCCAGACACAAGCAGAAGCAGAAGCAGCAGAAGCAGCAGCAGCACCACCTTTTGTTTTTTGGCTGCAGCAGCAGCAGCAGCAGCAGCAAGGCCCACAGGGCTGGCTAGCTGGCTAGCCAGCAAGCAGGTAGCAATGAAAGTAGGAATCTTTCTTTTTAACCCTGTAAGGGGGTGGTGCACTGTACCCGAAGATACTGCCATATCGGGTCAATGCATAGGGCGACGGAAGCAAGCTTCGAAATCGGCCCCCGTTCTCAAAAATCCATTTAATATATGGTCCCCAGATAGGGGACGTATCAGATATTAAACTGATAAGAACAGATACTACACTTGATCTTAGCCAAAAGGCCGAGAAGCGATAACCGTGAAAGGGGCGGGCCCAACAAGGTCCCCTTCATGGGCACTATCACTGCTTGCTGTCAGGGAGGCTGCCAGACAATTTTCCATGCACACTCTGGGCTGGGGGGCAGTCAACCACCAGTACACACAGCAGAACCTAAACCCATACCATTATTGCTAAGCAGCAAGACAGGGGCCCATTGCACTCCCACGGGGCCTTTTTAAATGCAATCCATAACCCGGATTTGCCAGGAACCCTTCTTACTCCTCCTACTTGCATGTGACACTGGGCTTAGGATCTGCATAGGAAACACACACACAAGCACACACCTACCTTTGTTGCCTGCAGATGCCTCCTTGGCTGTCCCCAAACGGTATCAAACCAACACCCACGGGAAGCTGTAAGCATAGAGGACATGCCTGCACCCCATTGGACTTACCTGTGTGGGTTAAATCCGGGTTATTTGACAACCTATGGCGGTGATGGTTCTGCTCAGGCAGAGCAGTGCTGATGCTCCTCATAAAGCTGTCGCTGCTGTGAAGGTTCTAGGTGACATCACAAATCCCTATGGTTACATACACAACAAAGCTGGGTTGTTGTTGTTTACACTCTGCAAGGCCTGTGGAAGTGAGTGACATCATAGCACTGTAGTTCTGAGGGTTCTAGATGGATGCAACAATCTCCTGTTGCTTCTATGAAGGCCATAATAGACGACATCACCAAACAGCTCCATAGTCACATACACAGCAAAGGAGAGATGTTGTTTACACCTAGTGATGTCAGTGGTATTGAGTGACATCACAGCACAGTGCTAAGGCTCCTGGGCCTGGACACAGCAGCGGCTGCAATATCTCAACGGAGAATACGTTTATATATATGTGTGTGTGTGCGCGTATATATATATATATATATATATATATATATATATATATATATTTCTCCGCCGAAATCACTTTTAAACCCATTTCCACCTTTTTTTCCCTTCTCTTCCTCTTACTTTTGTTTCACGTTTTTTTACGTTTTTCTCCTTTTCGCCTCTTTTCTGGGCGTATTATTCTTCTTTTTCTTCTTTTTTTTCGTCTAATGCATACCCCATCAGTGCAGCAATGCTTATTCAATACCGCCAGCAGATGGAGACACTGGGGGATAATTTTCTAAGGATTTATACTGATTTTTCCTGTCTGAATTTGTCGCACAGAAAGTTGCAGGCCAAATATGTGTGACATTTCTGCGACTTTAGCTTCTAGAGCATTTTTACAACATTATACATAGGTGCTGAATACATAAAAAGCGACTGTTCAGCGACAGACAAGTCGCATCGGCTGAAAGTAGGCCAGAATGTCAGTCCATGTTGGAGCAGGTTTAGATACAGTCTAAAGCATAGATCTCAAAGTCTGTGCACAGAATTTAGCAAGGGCCTCGCACCTTCTGATGCATCAGGTAGGTGCACAATAGCATAGCCTAACCCTCTGTACTTTGGTCTATATTGATGCGGGACATAGACAGCCAGATGATGACCAATCCATTAGTGCAATGGATGGCTGGAAGCATTTGTCTTTCCCTTTGCAATACCACAGAAGCAATGCATGGTCAATGTACAGCAATGACACACCTGTGTGAACAGCCAGGAGACCCCCCCCCCCCCCCATGTTATGTTACATAGTTACATAGTTAGTACGGTCGAAAAAAGACATATGTCCATCAAGTTCAACCAGGGAATTAAGGGGTAGGGGTGTGGCGCGATATTGGGGAAGGGATGAGATTTTATATTTCTTCATAAGCATTAATCTTATTTTGTCAATTAGGAACATTCAGCACCCACCCGCTATCAAGGCAGCTGCCTATCATGTCATGCCCTACCTGCACAGGTGTGCTGGCTACTCAAATGATCCAATTAAGGAGGCCATTTAGTCAGCAGCAGCAGAAGTCCTGTGCCTGGACGCTCCAACAGCGGCCAGACACAAGCAGAAGCAGAAGCAGCAGAAGCAGCAGCAGCACCACCTTTTGTTTTTTGGCTGCAGCAGCAGCAGCAGCAGCAGCAGCAAGGCCCACAGGGCTGGCTAGCTGGCTAGCCAGCAAGCAGGTAGCAATGAAAGTAGGAATCTTTCTTTTTAACCCTGTAAGGGGGTGGTGCACTGTACCCGAAGATACTGCCATATCGGGTCAATGCATAGGGCGACGGAAGCAAGCTTCGAAATCGGCCCCCGTTCTCAAAAATCCATTTAATATATGGTCCCCAGATAGGGGACGTATCAGATATTAAACTGATAAGAACAGATACTACACTTGATCTTAGCCAAAAGGCCGAGAAGCGATAACCGTGAAAGGGGCGGGCCCAACAAGGTCCCCTTCATGGGCACTATCACTGCTTGCTGTCAGGGAGGCTGCCAGACAATTTTCCATGCACACTCTGGGCTGGGGGGCAGTCAACCACCAGTACACACAGCAGAACCTAAACCCATACCATTATTGCTAAGCAGCAAGACAGGGGCCCATTGCACTCCCACGGGGCCTTTTTAAATGCAATCCATAACCCGGATTTGCCAGGAACCCTTCTTACTCCTCCTACTTGCATGTGACACTGGGCTTAGGATCTGCATAGGAAACACACACACAAGCACACACCTACCTTTGTTGCCTGCAGATGCCTCCTTGGCTGTCCCCAAACGGTATCAAACCAACACCCACGGGAAGCTGTAAGCATAGAGGACATGCCTGCACCCCATTGGACTTACCTGTGTGGGTTAAATCCGGGTTATTTGACAACCTATGGCGGTGATGGTTCTGCTCAGGCAGAGCAGTGCTGATGCTCCTCATAAAGCTGTCGCTGCTGTGAAGGTTCTAGGTGACATCACAAATCCCTATGGTTACATACACAACAAAGCTGGGTTGTTGTTGTTTACACTCTGCAAGGCCTGTGGAAGTGAGTGACATCATAGCACTGTAGTTCTGAGGGTTCTAGATGGATGCAACAATCTCCTGTTGCTTCTATGAAGGCCATAATAGACGACATCACCAAACAGCTCCATAGTCACATACACAGCAAAGGAGAGATGTTGTTTACACCTAGTGATGTCAGTGGTATTGAGTGACATCACAGCACAGTGCTAAGGCTCCTGGGCCTGGACACAGCAGCGGCTGCAATATCTCAACGGAGAATACGTTTATATATATGTGTGTGTGTGCGCGTATATATATATATATATATATATATATATATATATATATATATTTCTCCGCCGAAATCACTTTTAACCCCTTAAGGACACATGACGTACTGGAACGTCATGTGTCCACTCCCGATCTATAACGCGGGGCCACGGCGTGGCCCCGCGTCATAGCGGGTCGGGCCCGGCCTCTAACAACGGCCGGGACCCGTGGCTAATAGCGCGCGGCATTGATCGCTGTGCCGCGCGCTATTAACCCTTTAGACGCGGCGTTCAAAGTTGAACGCCGCGTCTAAAGTGAAACCGAAAGCATCCCGGCTAGCTCAGTGGGCTGTTCGGGATAGCCGCGGTGAAATCGCGGCATCCCGAACAGCTGACAGGACAGCGGGAGGGCCCCTACCTGCCTCCTCGCTGTCCGATCGCCGAATGACTGCTCAGTGCCTGAGATCCAGGCCTGAGCAGTCATCCGGCAGAAAAGTTGATCACTGGTTTCTTATGAGAAACCAGTGATCAACATAGAAGATCAGTGTGTGCAGTGTTATAGGTCCCTATGGGACCTATAACACTGCAAAAAAAAAGTGAAAAAAAAAAGTGAATAAAGATCATTTAACTCCTCCCCTATTAAAAGTTTGAATCACCCCCCTTTTCCAATAAAAAAAAAAACACAGTGTAAATAAAAATGAAAATAAACATATGTGGTATCACCGCGTGCGGAAATGTCCGAATTATAAAAATATATCATTAATTAAACCGCTCGGTCAATGGCGTGCGCGCAAAAAAATTCCAAAGTCCAAAATAGTGCATTTTTGGTCACTTTTTATATCATTTAAAAATGAATAAAAAGTGATCAATAAGTCCTATCAATGCAAAAATGGTACCGTTAAAAACTTCAGATCACGGCGCAAAAAATGAGCCCTCATACCGCCCCATACACGGAAAAATAAAAAAGTTATAGGGGTCAGAAGATGACAATTTTAAACGTATTAATTTTCCTGCATGTAGTTATGATTTTTTCCAGAAGTCCGACAAAATCAAACCTATATAAGTAGGGTATCATTTTAATCGTATGGACCTACAGAATACATATCAGGTGTCATTTTTACCGAAAAATGTACTACGTAGAAACGGAAGCCCCCAAAAGTTACAAAACAGCGTTTTTTTTTTCAATTTTGTCGCACAATGATTTTTTTTCCCGCTTCACCATAGATTTTTGGGCAAAATGACTGACGTCATTACAAAGTAGAATTGGTGGCGCAAAAAATAAGCCATCATATGGATTTTTAGGTGTAAATTTGAAAGAGTTATGATTTTTTAAAGGCAAGGAGCAAAAAACGAAAATGCAAAAACGGAAAAACCTCCGGTCCTTAAGGGGTTAAACCCATTTCCACCTTTTTTTCCCTTCTCTTCCTCTTACTTTTTTTTCACGTTTTTTTACGTTTTTCTCCTTTTCGCCTCTTTTCTGGGCGTATTATTCTTCTTTTTCTTCTTTTTTTTCGTCTAATGCATACCCCATCAGTGCAGCAATGCTTATTCAATACCGCCAGCAGATGGAGACACTGGGGGATAATTTTCTAAGGATTTATACTGATTTTTCCTGTCTGAATTTGTCGCACAGAAAGTTGCAGGCCAAATATGTGTGACATTTCTGCGACTTTAGCTTCTAGAGCATTTTTACATCATTATACATAGGTTCTGAATACATAAAAAGCGACTGTTCAGCGACAGACAAGTCGCATCGGCTGAAAGTAGGCCAGAATGTCAGTCCATGTTGGAGCAGGTTTAGATACAGTCTAAAGCATAGATCTCAAAGTCTGTGCACAGAATTTAGCAAGGGCCTCGCACCTTCTGATGCATCAGGTAGGTGCACAATAGCATAGCCTAACCCTCTGTACTTTGGTCTATATTGATGCGGGACATAGACAGCCAGCTGATGACCAATCCATTAGTGCAATGGATGGCTGGAAGCATTTGTCTTTCCCTTTGCAATACCACAGAAGCAATGCATGGTCAATGTACAGCAATGACACACCTGTGTGAACAGCCAGGAGACCCCCCCCCCCCCCCATGTTATGTTACATAGTTACATAGTTAGTACGGTCGAAAAAAGACATATGTCCATCAAGTTCAACCAGGGAATTAAGGGGTAGGGGTGTGGCGCGATATTGGGGAAGGGATGAGATTTTATATTTCTTCATAAGCATTAATCTTATTTTGTCAATTAGGAACATTCAGCACCCACCCGCTATCAAGGCAGCTGCCTATCATGTCATGCCCTACCTGCACAGGTGTGCTGGCTACTCAAATGATCCAATTAAGGAGGCCATTTAGTCAGCAGCAGCAGAAGTCCTGTGCCTGGACGCTCCAACAGCGGCCAGACACAAGCAGAAGCAGAAGCAGCAGAAGCAGCAGCAGCACCACCTTTTGTTTTTTGGCTGCAGCAGCAGCAGCAGCAGCAAGGCCCACAGGGCTGGCTAGCTGGCTAGCCAGCAAGCAGGTAGCAATGAAAGTAGGAATCTTTCTTTTTAACCCTGTAAGGGGGTGGTGCACTGTACCCGAAGATACTGCCATATCGGGTCAATGCATAGGGCGACGGAAGCAAGCTTCGAAATCGGCCCCCGTTCTCAAAAATCCATTTAATATATGGTCCCCAGATAGGGGACGTATCAGATATTAAACTGATAAGAACAGATTTTTTTTTTTTTTTTTTTTTTTATCTAAAGCCGAGGAACGTGCTTTCGATTCACCCAAAGTGCAAGAAAAAGTGCAAACGTGTTACACTAAAAAAACGTGCACAAAGGATGCGGTCTATCGCAAGCCCTTCTCCGATAGGAGAGAGGCCCCCCAACAAACCTTACCCTTCGCCTCCGGACCAAAAGGTACCTGCGAGGTTCCAGGTTCGATGTCCCTTTTCGCCGAAGCTACTAGGAGACCACAAATGCTCCCGGCATCCCCCTTGGCGTTAGCCAAGGTATCTGCCCGCAGAGCCGATTACGGTAGGTACCCTGCGAAGCAGGAGTACCCGGGGTGTTTGCAGGGAGGTGCGGAACCTAATGGCCACACACACCTCCCCTAGACCGCCAGGAGGGACACCCAGAAGGGCTACCGCATCCTGACAAATCCTGTGAACACACAACACGCAAAAAGTGACACAGTGAGACAAAAAATAAATAAATAAGTGAATGTGTGCAGATATACTGCCCGGACATCCGGCCGGATCTATAAAAATTTCTCTGATCCTAGCCAGAAGGCCGGGAATCAAGAGGTGAGTGCCACAAGGTGAAGAGATTATGGTGCCCGTGCTTCAACTCAGTGAGCCTATTCTCCCAGTGAGTTTCGGCACCTCGGGGTCACCACTCCCCGAGGCACAAAAGTACCTCGGCTCTAGACCCTCTCAGCCTCATGGCGAGACCCGGAGGGAACAGGTCACATCGGGGCAGCCGTCGAGCTGATTCCTCAGAACCAGCCCCGGAAAGCCCTGGTACACCTGCATCCTCCATGCAGCACCCATCCCCACCAGCATGAAAACTGATAAGAACAGATACTACACTTGATCTTAGCCAAAAGGCCGAGAAGCGATAACCGTGAAAGGGGCGGGCCCAACAAGGTCCCCTTCATGGGCACTATCACTGCTTGCTGTCAGGGAGGCTGCCAGACAATTTTCCATGCACACTCTGGGCTGGGGGGCAGTCAACCACCAGTACACACAGCAGAACCTAAACCCATACCATTATTGCTAAGCAGCAAGACAGGGGCCCATTGCACTCCCACGGGGCCTTTTTAAATGCAATCCATAACCCGGATTTGCCAGGAACCCTTCTTACTCCTCCTACTTGCATGTGACACTGGGCTTAGGATCTGCATAGGAAACACACACACAAGCACACACCTACCTTTGTTGCCTGCAGATGCCTCCTTGGCTGTCCCCAAACGGTATCAAACCAACACCCACGGGAAGCTGTAAGCATAGAGGACATGCCTGCACCCCATTGGACTTACCTGTGTGGGTTAAATCCGGGTTATTTGACAACCTATGGCGGTGATGGTTCTGCTCAGGCAGAGCAGTGCTGATGCTCCTCATAAAGCTGTCGCTGCTGTGAAGGTTCTAGGTGACATCACAAATCCCTATGGTTACATACACAACAAAGCTGGGTTGTTGTTGTTTACACTCTGCAAGGCCTGTGGAAGTGAGTGACATCATAGCACTGTAGTTCTGAGGGTTCTAGATGGATGCAACAATCTCCTGTTGCTTCTATGAAGGCCATAATAGACGACATCACCAAACAGCTCCATAGTCACATACACAGCAAAGGAGAGATGTTGTTTACACCTAGTGATGTCAGTGGTATTGAGTGACATCACAGCACAGTGCTAAGGCTCCTGGGCCTGGACACAGCAGCGGCTGCAATATCTCAACGGAGAATACGTTTATATATATGTGTGTGTGTGCGCGTATATATATATATATATATATATATATATATATATATATTTCTCCGCCGAAATCACTTTTAACCCCTTAAGGACACATGACGTACTGGAACGTCATGTGTCCACTCCCGATCTATAACGCGGGGCCACGGCGTGGCCCCGCGTCATAGCGGGTCGGGCCCGGCCTCTAACAACGGCCGGGACCCGTGGCTAATAGCGCGCGGCATTGATCGCTGTGCCGCGCGCTATTAACCCTTTAGACGCGGCGTTCAAAGTTGAACGCCGCGTCTAAAGTGAAACCGAAAGCATCCCGGCTAGCTCAGTGGGCTGTTCGGGATAGCCGCGGTGAAATCGCGGCATCCCGAACAGCTGACAGGACAGCGGGAGGGCCCCTACCTGCCTCCTCGCTGTCCGATCGCCGAATGACTGCTCAGTGCCTGAGATCCAGGCCTGAGCAGTCATCCGGCAGAAAAGTTGATCACTGGTTTCTTATGAGAAACCAGTGATCAACATAGAAGATCAGTGTGTGCAGTGTTATAGGTCCCTATGGGACCTATAACACTGCAAAAAAAAAGTGAAAAAAAAAAGTGAATAAAGATCATTTAACTCCTCCCCTATTAAAAGTTTGAATCACCCCCCTTTTCCAATAAAAAAAAAAACACAGTGTAAATAAAAATAAAAATAAACATATGTGGTATCACCGCGTGCGGAAATGTCCGAATTATAAAAATATATCATTAATTAAACCGCTCGGTCAATGGCGTGCGCGCAAAAAAATTCCAAAGTCCAAAATAGTGCATTTTTGGTCACTTTTTATATCATTTAAAAATGAATAAAAAGTGATCAATAAGTCCTATCAATGCAAAAATGGTACCGTTAAAAACTTCAGATCACGGCGCAAAAAATGAGCCCTCATACCGCCCCATACATGGAAAAATAAAAAAGTTATAGGGGTCAGAAGATGACAATTTTAAACGTATTAATTTTCCTGCATGTAGTTATGATTTTTTCCAGAAGTCCGACAAAATCAAACCTATATAAGTAGGGTATCATTTTAATCGTATGGACCTACAGAATACATATCAGGTGTCATTTTTACCGAAAAATGTACTACGTAGAAACGGAAGCCCCCAAAAGTTACAAAACAGCGTTTTTTTTTTCAATTTTGTCGCACAATGATTTTTTTTCCCGCTTCACCATAGATTTTTGGGCAAAATGACTGACGTCATTACAAAGTAGAATTGGTGGCGCAAAAAATAAGCCATCATATGGATTTTTAGGTGTAAATTTGAAAGAGTTATGATTTTTTAAAGGCAAGGAGCAAAAAACGAAAATGCAAAAACGGAAAAACCTCCGGTCCTTAAGGGGTTAAACCCATTTCCACCTTTTTTTCCCTTCTCTTCCTCTTACTTTTTTTTCACGTTTTTTTACGTTTTTCTCCTTTTCGCCTCTTTTCTGGGCGTATTATTCTTCTTTTTCTTCTTTTTTTTCGTCTAATGCATACCGCATCAGTGCAGCAATGCTTATTCAATACCGCCAGGAGATGGAGACACTGGGGGATAATTTTCTAAGGATTTATACTGATTTTTCCTGTCTGAATTTGTCGCACAGAAAGTTGCAGGCCAAATATGTGTGACATTTCTGCGACTTTAGCTTCTAGAGCATTTTTACATCATTATACATAGGTTCTGAATACATAAAAAGCGACTGTTCAGCGACAGACAAGTCGCATCGGCTGAAAGTAGGCCAGAATGTCAGTCCATGTTGGAGCAGGTTTAGATACAGTCTAAAGCATAGATCTCAAAGTCTGTGCACAGAATTTAGCAAGGGCCTCGCACCTTCTGATGCATCAGGTAGGTGCACAATAGCATAGCCTAACCCTCTGTACTTTGGTCTATATTGATGCGGGACATAGACAGCCAGCTGATGACCAATCCATTAGTGCAATGGATGGCTGGAAGCATTTGTCTTTGCCTTTGCAATACCACAGAAGCAATGCATGGTCAATGTACAGCAATGACACACCTGTGTGAACAGCCAGGAGACCCCCCCCCCCCCCCCATGTTATGTTACATAGTTACATAGTTAGTACGGTCGAAAAAAGACATATGTCCATCAAGTTCAACCAGGGAATTAAGGGGTAGGGGTGTGGCGCGATATTGGGGAAGGGATGAGATTTTATATTTCTTCATAAGCATTAATCTTATTTTGTCAATTAGGAACATTCAGCACCCACCCGCTATCAAGGCAGCTGCCTATCATGTCATGCCCTACCTGCACAGGTGTGCTGGCTACTCAAATGATCCAATTAAGGAGGCCATTTAGTCAGCAGCAGCAGAAGTCCTGTGCCTGGACGCTCCAACAGCGGCCAGACACAAGCAGAAGCAGAAGCAGCAGAAGCAGCAGCAGCACCACCTTTTGTTTTTTGGCTGCAGCAGCAGCAGCAGCAGCAAGGCCCACAGGGCTGGCTAGCTGGCTAGCCAGCAAGCAGGTAGCAATGAAAGTAGGAATCTTTCTTTTTAACCCTGTAAGGGGGTGGTGCACTGTACCCGAAGATACTGCCATATCGGGTCAATGCATAGGGCGACGGAAGCAAGCTTCGAAATCGGCCCCCGTTCTCAAAAATCCATTTAATATATGGTCCCCAGATAGGGGACGTATCAGATATTAAACTGATAAGAACAGATACTACACTTGATCTTAGCCAAAAGGCCGAGAAGCGATAACTGTGAAAGGGGCGGGCCCAACAAGGTCCCCTTCATGGGCACTATCACTGCTTGCTGTCAGGGAGGCTGCCAGACAATTTTCCATGCACACTCTGGGCTGGGGGGCAGTCAACCACCAGTACACACAGCAGAACCTAAACCCATACCATTATTGCTAAGCAGCAAGACAGGGGCCCATTGCACTCCCACGGGGCCTTTTTAAATGCAATCCATAACCCGGATTTGCCAGGAACCCTTCTTACTCCTCCTACTTGCATGTGACACTGGGCTTAGGATCTGCATAGGAAACACACACACAAGCACACACCTACCTTTGTTGCCTGCAGATGCCTCCTTGGCTGTCCCCAAACGGTATCAAACCAACACCCACGGGAAGCTGTAAGCATAGAGGACATGCCTGCACCCCATTGGACTTACCTGTGTGGGTTAAATCCGGGTTATTTGACAACCTATGGCGGTGATGGTTCTGCTCAGGCAGAGCAGTGCTGATGCTCCTCATAAAGCTGTCGCTGCTGTGAAGGTTCTAGGTGACATCACAAATCCCTATGGTTACATACACAACAAAGCTGGGTTGTTGTTGTTTACACTCTGCAAGGCCTGTGGAAGTGAGTGACATCATAGCACTGTAGTTCTGAGGGTTCTAGATGGATGCAACAATCTCCTGTTGCTTCTATGAAGGCCATAATAGACGACATCACCAAACAGCTCCATAGTCACATACACAGCAAAGGAGAGATGTTGTTTACACCTAGTGATGTCAGTGGTATTGAGTGACATCACAGCACAGTGCTAAGGCTCCTGGGCCTGGACACAGCAGCGGCTGCAATATCTCAACGGAGAATACGTTTATATATATGTGTGTGTGTGTGCGCGTATATATATATATATATATATATATATATATATATATATATATATATATTTCTCCGCCGAAATCACTTTTAAACCCATTTCCACCTTTTTTTCCCTTCTCTTCCTCTTACTTTTTTTTCACGTTTTTTTACGTTTTTCTCCTTTTCGCCTCTTTTCTGGGCGTATTATTCTTCTTTTTCTTCTTTTTTTTCGTCTAATGCATACCCCATCAGTGCAGCAATGCTTATTCAATACCGCCAGCAGATGGAGACACTAGGGGATAATTTTCTAAGGATTTATACTGATTTTTCCTGTCTGAATTTGTCGCACAGAAAGTTGCAGGCCAAATATGTGTGACATTTCTGCGACTTTAGCTTCTAGAGCATTTTTACATCATTATACATAGGTTCTGAATACATAAAAAGCGACTGTTCAGCGACAGACAAGTCGCATCGGCTGAAAGTAGGCCAGAATGTCAGTCCATGTTGGAGCAGGTTTAGATACAGTCTAAAGCATAGATCTCAAAGTCTGTGCACAGAATTTAGCAAGGGCCTCGCACCTTCTGATGCATCAGGTAGGTGCACAATAGCATAGCCTAACCCTCTGTACTTTGGTCTATATTGATGCGGGACATAGACAGCCAGCTGATGACCAATCCATTAGTGCAATGGATGGCTGGAAGCATTTGTCTTTGCCTTTGCAATACCACAGAAGCAATGCATGGTCAATGTACAGCAATGACACACCTGTGTGAACAGCCAGGAGACCCCCCCCCCCCCCCCATGTTATGTTACATAGTTACATAGTTAGTACGGTCGAAAAAAGACATATGTCCATCAAGTTCAACCAGGGAATTAAGGGGTAGGGGTGTGGCGCGATATTGGGGAAGGGATGAGATTTTATATTTCTTCATAAGCATTAATCTTATTTTGTCAATTAGGAACATTCAGCACCCACCCGCTATCAAGGCAGCTGCCTATCATGTCATGCCCTACCTGCACAGGTGTGCTGGCTACTCAAATGATCCAATTAAGGAGGCCATTTAGTCAGCAGCAGCAGAAGTCCTGTGCCTGGACGCTCCAACAGGGGCCAGACACAAGCAGAAGCAGAAGCAGCAGAAGCAGCAGCAGCACCACCTTTTGTTTTTTGGCTGCAGCAGCAGCAGCAGCAGCAAGGCCCACAGGGCTGGCTAGCTGGCTAGCCAGCAAGCAGGTAGCAATGAAAGTAGGAATCTTTCTTTTTAACCCTGTAAGGGGGTGGTGCACTGTACCCGAAGATACTGCCATATCGGGTCAATGCATAGGGCGACGGAAGCAAGCTTCGAAATCGGCCCCCGTTCTCAAAAATCCATTTAATATATGGTCCCCAGATAGGGGACGTATCAGATATTAAACTGATAAGAACAGATACTACACTTGATCTTAGCCAAAAGGCCGAGAAGCGATAACCGTGAAAGGGGCGGGCCCAACAAGGTCCCCTTCATGGGCACTATCACTGCTTGCTGTCAGGGAGGCTGCCAGACAATTTTCCATGCACACTCTGGGCTGGGGGGCAGTCAACCACCAGTACACACAGCAGAACCTAAACCCATACCATTATTGCTAAGCAGCAAGACAGGGGCCCATTGCACTCCCACGGGGCCTTTTTAAATGCAATCCATAACCCGGATTTGCCAGGAACCCTTCTTACTCCTCCTACTTGCATGTGACACTGGGCTTAGGATCTGCATAGGAAACACACACACAAGCACACACCTACCTTTGTTGCCTGCAGATGCCTCCTTGGCTGTCCCCAAACGGTATCAAACCAACACCCACGGGAAGCTGTAAGCATAGAGGACATGCCTGCACCCCATTGGACTTACCTGTGTGGGTTAAATCCGGGTTATTTGACAACCTATGGCGGTGATGGTTCTGCTCAGGCAGAGCAGTGCTGATGCTCCTCATAAAGCTGTCGCTGCTGTGAAGGTTCTAGGTGACATCACAAATCCCTATGGTTACATACACAACAAAGCTGGGTTGTTGTTGTTTACACTCTGCAAGGCCTGTGGAAGTGAGTGACATCATAGCACTGTAGTTCTGAGGGTTCTAGATGGATGCAACAATCTCCTGTTGCTTCTATGAAGGCCATAATAGACGACATCACCAAACAGCTCCATAGTCACATACACAGCAAAGGAGAGATGTTGTTTACACCTAGTGATGTCAGTGGTATTGAGTGACATCACAGCACAGTGCTAAGGCTCCTGGGCCTGGACACAGCAGCGGCTGCAATATCTCAACGGAGAATACGTTTATATATATGTGTGTGTGTGTGCGCGTATATATATATATATATATATATATATATATATATATATATTTCTCCGCCGAAATCACTTTTAAACCCATTTCCACCTTTTTTTCCCTTCTCTTCCTCTTACTTTTTTTTCACGTTTTTTTACGTTTTTCTCCTTTTCGCCTCTTTTCTGGGCGTATTATTCTTCTTTTTCTTCTTTTTTTTCGTCTAATGCATACCCCATCAGTGCAGCAATGCTTATTCAATACCGCCAGCAGATGGAGACACTAGGGGATAATTTTCTAAGGATTTATACTGATTTTTCCTGTCTGAATTTGTCGCACAGAAAGTTGCAGGCCAAATATGTGTGACATTTCTGCGACTTTAGCTTCTAGAGCATTTTTACATCATTATACATAGGTTCTGAATACATAAAAAGCGACTGTTCAGCGACAGACAAGTCGCATCGGCTGAAAGTAGGCCAGAATGTCAGTCCATGTTGGAGCAGGTTTAGATACAGTCTAAAGCATGGATCTCAAAGTCTGTGCACAGAATTTAGCAAGGGCCTCGCACCTTCTGATGCATCAGGTAGGTGCACAATAGCATAGCCTAACCCTCTGTACTTTGGTCTATATTGATGCGGGACATAGACAGCCAGCTGATGACCAATCCATTAGTGCAATGGATGGCTGGAAGCATTTGTCTTTGCCTTTGCAATACCACAGAAGCAATGCATGGTCAATGTACAGCAATGACACACCTGTGTGAACAGCCAGGAGACCCCCCCCCCCCCCCATGTTATGTTACATAGTTACATAGTTAGTACGGTCGAAAAAAGACATATGTCCATCAAGTTCAACCAGGGAATTAAGGGGTAGGGGTGTGGCGCGATATTGGGGAAGGGATGAGATTTTATATTTCTTCATAAGCATTAATCTTATTTTGTCAATTAGGAACATTCAGCACCCACCCGCTATCAAGGCAGCTGCCTATCATGTCATGCCCTACCTGCACAGGTGTGCTGGCTACTCAAATGATCCAATTAAGGAGGCCATTTAGTCAGCAGCAGCAGAAGTCCTGTGCCTGGACGCTCCAACAGCGGCCAGACACAAGCAGAAGCAGCAGAAGCAGCAGCAGCACCACCTATTGTTTTTTGGCTGCAGCAGCAGCAGCAGCAGCAGCAAGGCCCACAGGGCTGGCTAGCTGGCTAGCCAGCAAGCAGGTAGCAATGAAAGTAGGAATCTTTCTTTTTAACCCTGTAAGGGGGTGGTGCACTGTACCCGAAGATACTGCCATATCGGGTCAATGCATAGGGCGACGGAAGCAAGCTTCGAAATCGGCCCCCGTTCTCAAAAATCCATTTAATATATGGTCCCCAGATAGGGGACGTATCAGATATTAAACTGATAAGAACAGATTTTTTTTTTTTTTTTTTTTTATATCTAAAGCCGAGGAACGTGCTTTCGATTCACCCAAAGTGCAAGAAAAAGTGCAAACGTGTTACACTAAAAAAACGTGCACAAAGGATGCGGTCTATCGCAAGCCCTTCTCCGATAGGAGAGAGGCCCCCCAACAAACCTTACCCTTCGCCTCCGGACCAAAAGGTACCTGCGAGGTTCCAGGTTCGATGTCCCTTTTCGCCGAAGCTACTAGGGGACCACAAATGCTCCCGGCATCCCCCTTGGCGTTAGCCAAGGTATCTGCCCGCAGAGCCGATTACGGTAGGTACCCTGCCAAAGCAGGAGTACCCGGGGTGTTTGCAGGGAGGTGCGGAACCTAATGGCCACACACACCTCCCCTAGACCGCCAGGAGGGACACCCAGAAGGGCTACCGCATCCTGACAAATCCTGTGAACACACAACACGCAAAAAGTGACACAGTGAGACAAAAAAGAAATAAATAAGTGAATGTGTGCAGATATACTGCCCGGACATCCGGCCGGATCTATAAAAATTTCTCTGATCCTAGCCAGAAGGCCGGGAATCAAGAGGTGAGTGCCACAAGGTGAAGAGATTATGGTGCCCGTGCTTCAACTCAGTGAGTCTATTCTCCCAGTGAGTTTCGGCACCTCGGGGGTCACCACTCCCCGAGGCACAAAAGTACCTCGGCTCTAGACCCTCTCAGCCTCATGGCGAGACCCGGAGGGAACAGGTCACATCGGGGCAGCCGTCGAGCTGATTCCTCAGAACCAGCCCCGGAAAGCCCTGGTACACCTGCATCCTCCATGCAGCACCCATCCCCACCAGCATGAAAACTGATAAGAACAGATACTACACTTGATCTTAGCCAAAAGGCCGAGAAGCGATAACCGTGAAAGGGGCGGGCCCAACAAGGTCCCCTTCATGGGCACTATCACTGCTTGCTGTCAGGGAGGCTGCCAGACAATTTTCCATGCACACTCTGGGCTGGGGGGCAGTCAACCACCAGTACACACAGCAGAACCTAAACCCATACCATTATTGCTAAGCAGCAAGACAGGGGCCCATTGCACTCCCACGGGGCCTTTTTAAATGCAATCCATAACCCGGATTTGCCAGGAACCCTTCTTACTCCTCCTACTTGCATGTGACACTGGGCTTAGGATCTGCATAGGAAACACACACACAAGCACACACCTACCTTTGTTGCCTGCAGATGCCTCCTTGGCTGTCCCCAAACGGTATCAAACCAACACCCACGGGAAGCTGTAAGCATAGAGGACATGCCTGCACCCCATTGGACTTACCTGTGTGGGTTAAATCCGGGTTATTTGACAACCTATGGCGGTGATGGTTCTGCTCAGGCAGAGCAGTGCTGATGCTCCTCATAAAGCTGTCGCTGCTGTGAAGGTTCTAGGTGACATCACAAATCCCTATGGTTACATACACAACAAAGCTGGGTTGTTGTTGTTTACACTCTGCAAGGCCTGTGGAAGTGAGTGACATCATAGCACTGTAGTTCTGAGGGTTCAAGATGGATGCAACAATCTCCTGTTGCTTCTATGAAGGCCATAATAGACGACATCACCAAACAGCTCCATAGTCACATACACAGCAAAGGAGAGATGTTGTTTACACCTAGTGATGTCAGTGGTATTGAGTGACATCACAGCACAGTGCTAAGGCTCCTGGGCCTGGACACAGCAGCGGCTGCAATATCTCAACGGAGAATACGTTTATATATATGTGTGTGTGTGCGCGTATATATATATATATATATATATATATATATATATATATATATTTCTCCGCCGAAATCACTTTTAAACCCATTTCCACCTTTTTTTCCCTTCTCTTCCTCTTACTTTTTTTTCACGTTTTTTTACGTTTTTCTCCTTTTCGCCTCTTTTCTGGGCGTATTATTCTTCTTTTTCTTCTTTTTTTTCGTCTAATGCATACCCCATCAGTGCAGCAATGCTTATTCAATACCGCCAGCAGATGGAGACACTGGGGGATAATTTTCTAAGGATTTATACTGATTTTTCCTGTCTGAATTTGTCGCACAGAAAGTTGCAGGCCAAATATGTGTGACATTTCTGCGACTTTAGCTTCTAGAGCATTTTTACATCATTATACATAGGTTCTGAATACATAAAAAGCGACTGTTCAGCGACAGACAAGTCGCATCGGCTGAAAGTAGGCCAGAATGTCAGTCCATGTTGGAGCAGGTTTAGATACAGTCTAAAGCATAGATCTCAAAGTCTGTGCACAGAATTTAGCAAGGGCCTCGCACCTTCTGATGCATCAGGTAGGTGCACAATAGCATAGCCTAACCCTCTGTACTTTGGTCTATATTGATGCGGGACATAGACAGCCAGCTGATGACCAATCCATTAGTGCAATGGATGGCTGGAAGCATTTGTCTTTGCCTTTGCAATACCACAGAAGCAATGCATGGTCAATGTACAGCAATGACACACCTGTGTGAACAGCCAGGAGACCCCCCCCCCCCCCCCCCATGTTATGTTACATAGTTACATAGTTAGTACGGTCGAAAAAAGACATATGTCCATCAAGTTCAACCAGGGAATTAAGGGGTAGGGGTGTGGCGCGATATTGGGGAAGGGATGAGATTTTATATTTCTTCATAAGCATTAATCTTATTTTGTCAATTAGGAACATTCAGCACCCACCCGCTATCAAGGCAGCTGCCTATCATGTCATGCCCTACCTGCACAGGTGTGCTGGCTACTCAAATGATCCAATTAAGGAGGCCATTTAGTCAGCAGCAGCAGAAGTCCTGTGCCTGGACGCTCCAACAGCGGCCAGACACAAGCAGAAGCAGAAGCAGCAGAAGCAGCAGCAGCACCACCTTTTGTTTTTTGGCTGCAGCAGCAGCAGCAGCAGCAGCAGCAAGGCCCACAGGGCTGGCTAGCTGGCTAGCCAGCAAGCAGGTAGCAATGAAAGTAGGAATCTTTCTTTTTAACCCTGTAAGGGGGTGGTGCACTGTACCCGAAGATACTGCCATATCGGGTCAATGCATAGGGCGACGGAAGCAAGCTTCGAAATCGGCCCCCGTTCTCAAAAATCCATTTAATATATGGTCCCCAGATAGGGGACGTATCAGATATTAAACTGATAAGAACAGATACTACACTTGATCTTAGCCAAAAGGCTGAGAAGCGATAACCGTGAAAGGGGCGGGCCCAACAAGGTCCCCTTCATGGGCACTATCACTGCTTGCTGTCAGGGAGGCTGCCAGACAATTTTCCATGCACACTCTGGGCTGGGGGGCAGTCAACCACCAGTACACACAGCAGAACCTAAACCCATACCATTATTGCTAAGCAGCAAGACAGGGGCCCATTGCACTCCCACGGGGCCTTTTTAAATGCAATCCATAACCCGGATTTGCCAGGAACCCTTCTTACTCCTCCTACTTGCATGTGACACTGGGCTTAGGATCTGCATAGGAAACACACACACAAGCACACACCTACCTTTGTTGCCTGCAGATGCCTCCTTGGCTGTCCCCAAACGGTATCAAACCAACACCCACGGGAAGCTGTAAGCATAGAGGACATGCCTGCACCCCATTGGACTTACCTGTGTGGGTTAAATCCGGGTTATTTGACAACCTATGGCGGTGATGGTTCTGCTCAGGCAGAGCAGTGCTGATGCTCCTCATAAAGCTGTCGCTGCTGTGAAGGTTCTAGGTGACATCACAAATCCCTATGGTTACATACACAACAAAGCTGGGTTGTTGTTGTTTACACTCTGCAAGGCCTGTGGAAGTGAGTGACATCATAGCACTGTAGTTCTGAGGGTTCTAGATGGATGCAACAATCTCCTGTTGCTTCTATGAAGGCCATAATAGACGACATCACCAAACAGCTCCATAGTCACATACACAGCAAAGGAGAGATGTTGTTTACACCTAGTGATGTCAGTGGTATTGAGTGACATCACAGCACAGTGCTAAGGCTCCTGGGCCTGGACACAGCAGCGGCTGCAATATCTCAACGGAGAATACGTTTATATATATGTGTGTGTGTGCGCGTATATATATATATATATATATATATATATATATATATATATATTTTTCCGCCGAAATCACTTTTAAACCCATTTCCACCTTTTTTTCCCTTCTCTTCCTCTTACTTTTTTTTCACGTTTTTTTACGTTTTTCTCCTTTTCGCCTCTTTTCTGGGCGTATTATTCTTCTTTTTCTTCTTTTTTTTCGTCTAATGCATACCCCATCAGTGCAGCAATGCTTATTCAATACCGCCAGCAGATGGAGACATTGGGGGATAATTTTCTAAGGATTTATACTGATTTTTCCTGTCTGAATTTGTCGCACAGAAAGTTGCAGGCCAAATATGTGTGACATTTCTGCGACTTTAGCTTCTAGAGCATTTTTACATCATTATACATAGGTTCTGAATACATAAAAAGCGACTGTTCAGCGACAGACAAGTCGCATCGGCTGAAAGTAGGCCAGAATGTCAGTCCATGTTGGAGCAGGTTTAGATACAGTCTAAAGCATAGATCTCAAAGTCTGTGCACAGAATTTAGCAAGGGCCTCGCACCTTCTGATGCATCAGGTAGGTGCACAATAGCATAGCCTAACCCTCTGTACTTTGGTCTATATTGATGCGGGACATAGACAGCCAGCTGATGACCAATCCATTAGTGCAATGGATGGCTGGAAGCATTTGTCTTTGCCTTTGCAATACCACAGAAGCAATGCATGGTCAATGTACAGCAATGACACACCTGTGTGAACAGCCAGGAGACCCCCCCCCCCCCCCATGTTATGTTACATAGTTACATAGTTAGTACGGTCGAAAAAAGACATATGTCCATCAAGTTCAACCAGGGAATTAAGGGGTAGGGGTGTGGCGCGATATTGGGGAAGGGATGAGATTTTATATTTCTTCATAAGCATTAATCTTATTTTGTCAATTAGGAACATTCAGCACCCACCCGCTATCAAGGCAGCTGCCTATCATGTCATGCCCTACCTGCACAGGTGTGCTGGCTACTCAAATGATCCAATTAAGGAGGCCATTTAGTCAGCAGCAGCAGAAGTCCTGTGCCTGGACGCTCCAACAGCGGCCAGACACAAGCAGAAGCAGAAGCAGCAGAAGCAGCAGCAGCACCACCTTTTGTTTTTTGGCTGCAGCAGCAGCAGCAGCAGCAAGGCCCACAGGGCTGGCTAGCTGGCTAGCCAGCAAGCAGGTAGCAATGAAAGTAGGAATCTTTCTTTTTAACCCTGTAAGGGGGTGGTGCACTGTACCCGAAGATACTGCCATATCGGGTCAATGCATAGGGCGACGGAAGCAAGCTTCGAAATCGGCCCCCGTTCTCAAAAATCCATTTAATATATGGTCCCCAGATAGGGGACGTATCAGATATTAAACTGATAAGAACAGATACTACACTTGATCTTAGCCAAAAGGCCGAGAAGCGATAACCGTGAAAGGGGCGGGCCCAACAAGGTCCCCTTCATGGGCACTATCACTGCTTGCTGTCAGGGAGGCTGCCAGACAATTTTCCATGCACACTCTGGGCTGGGGGGCAGTCAACCACCAGTACACACAGCAGAACCTAAACCCATACCATTATTGCTAAGCAGCAAGACAGGGGCCCATTGCACTCCCACGGGGCCTTTTTAAATGCAATCCATAACCCGGATTTGCCAGGAACCCTTCTTACTCCTCCTACTTGCATGTGACACTGGGCTTAGGATCTGCATAGGAAACACACACACAAGCACACACCTACCTTTGTTGCCTGCAGATGCCTCCTTGGCTGTCCCCAAACGGTATCAAACCAACACCCACGGGAAGCTGTAAGCATAGAGGACATGCCTGCACCCCATTGGACTTACCTGTGTGGGTTAAATCCGGGTTATTTGACAACCTATGGCGGTGATGGTTCTGCTCAGGCAGAGCAGTGCTGATGCTCCTCATAAAGCTGTCGCTGCTGTGAAGGTTCTAGGTGACATCACAAATCCCTATGGTTACATACACAACAAAGCTGGGTTGTTGTTGTTTACACTCTGCAAGGCCTGTGGAAGTGAGTGACATCATAGCACTGTAGTTCTGAGGGTTCTAGATGGATGCAACAATCTCCTGTTGCTTCTATGAAGGCCATAATAGACGACATCACCAAACAGCTCCATAGTCACATACACAGCAAAGGAGAGATGTTGTTTACACCTAGTGATGTCAGTGGTATTGAGTGACATCACAGCACAGTGCTAAGGCTCCTGGGCCTGGACACAGCAGCGGCTGCAATATCTCAACGGAGAATACGTTTATATATATGTGTGTGTGTGCGCGTATATATATATATATATATATATATATATATATATATTTTTTTTTTTCCGCCGAAATCACTTTTAAACCCATTTCCACCTTTTTTTCCCTTCTCTTCCTCTTACTTTTTTTTCACATTTTTTTACGTTTTTCTCCTTTTCGCCTCTTTTCTGGGCGTATTATTCTTCTTTTTCTTCTTTTTTTTCGTCTAATGCATACCCCATCAGTGCAGCAATGCTTATTCAATACCGCCAGCAGATGGAGACACTGGGGGATAATTTTCTAAGGATTTATACTGATTTTTCCTGTCTGAATTTGTCGCACAGAAAGTTGCAGGCCAAATATGTGTGACATTTCTGCGACTTTAGCTTCTAGAGCATTTTTACATCATTATACATAGGTTCTGAATACATAAAAAGCGACTGTTCAGCGACAGACAAGTCGCATCGGCTGAAAGTAGGCCAGAATGTCAGTCCATGTTGGAGCAGGTTTAGATACAGTCTAAAGCATAGATCTCAAAGTCTGTGCACAGAATTTAGCAAGGGCCTCGCACCTTCTGATGCATCAGGTAGGTGCACAATAGCATAGCCTAACCCTCTGTACTTTGGTCTATATTGATGCGGGACATAGACAGCCAGCTGATGACCAATCCATTAGTGCAATGGATGGCTGGAAGCATTTGTCTTTGCCTTTGCAATACCACAGAAGCAATGCATGGTCAATGTACAGCAATGACACACCTGTGTGAACAGCCAGGAGACCCCCCCCCCCCCCCATGTTATGTTACATAGTTACATAGTTAGTACGGTCGAAAAAAGACATATGTCCATCAAGTTCAACCAGGGAATTAAGGGGTAGGGGTGTGGCGCGATATTGGGGAAGGGATGAGATTTTATATTTCTTCATAAGCATTAATCTTATTTTGTCAATTAGGAACATTCAGCACCCACCCGCTATCAAGGCAGCTGCCTATCATGTCATGCCCTACCTGCACAGGTGTGCTGGCTACTCAAATGATCCAATTAAGGAGGCCATTTAGTCAGCAGCAGCAGAAGTCCTGTGCCTGGACGCTCCAACAGCGGCCAGACACAAGCAGAAGCAGAAGCAGCAGAAGCAGCAGCAGCACCACCTTTTGTTTTTTGGCTGCAGCAGCAGCAGCAGCAGCAAGGCCCACAGGGCTGGCTAGCTGGCTAGCCAGCAAGCAGGTAGCAATGAAAGTAGGAATCTTTCTTTTTAACCCTGTAAGGGGGTGGTGCACTGTACCCGAAGATACTGCCATATCGGGTCAATGCATAGGGCGACGGAAGCAAGCTTCGAAATCGGCCCCCGTTCTCAAAAATCCATTTAATATATGGTCCCCAGATAGGGGACGTATCAGATATTAAACTGATAAGAACAGATACTACACTTGATCTTAGCCAAAAGGCCGAGAAGCGATAACCGTGAAAGGGGCGGGCCCAACAAGGTCCCCTTCATGGGCACTATCACTGCTTGCTGTCAGGGAGGCTGCCAGACAATTTTCCATGCACACTCTGGGCTGGGGGGCAGTCAACCACCAGTACACACAGCAGAACCTAAACCCATACCATTATTGCTAAGCAGCAAGACAGGGGCCCATTGCACTCCCACGGGGCCTTTTTAAATGCAATCCATAACCCGGATTTGCCAGGAACCCTTCTTACTCCGCCTACTTGCATGTGACACTGGGCTTAGGATCTGCATAGGAAACACACACACAAGCACACACCTACCTTTGTTGCCTGCAGATGCCTCCTTGGCTGTCCCCAAACGGTATCAAACCAACACCCACGGGAAGCTGTAAGCATAGAGGACATGCCTGCACCCCATTGGACTTACCTGTGTGGGTTAAATCCGGGTTATTTGACAACCTATGGCGGTGATGGTTCTGCTCAGACAGAGCAGTGCTGATGCTCCTCATAAAGCTGTCGCTGCTGTGAAGGTTCTAGGTGACATCACAAATCCCTATGGTTACATACACAACAAAGCTGGGTTGTTGTTGTTTACACTCTGCAAGGCCTGTGGAAGTGAGTGACATCATAGCACTGTAGTTCTGAGGGTTCTAGATGGATGCAACAATCTCCTGTTGCTTCTATGAAGGCCATAATAGACGACATCACCAAACAGCTCCATAGTCACATACACAGCAAAGGAGAGATGTTGTTTACACCTAGTGATGTCAGTGGTATTGAGTGACATCACAGCACAGTGCTAAGGCTCCTGGGCCTGGACACAGCAGCGGCTGCAATATCTCAACGGAGAATACGTTTATATATATGTGTGTGTGTGCGCGTATATATATATATATATATATATATATATATATATATATATATTTTTTTTTCCGCCGAAATCACTTTTAAACCCATTTCCACCTTTTTTTCCCTTCTCTTCCTCTTACTTTTTTTTCACGTTTTTTTACGTTTTTCTCCTTTTCGCCTCTTTTCTGGGCGTATTATTCTTCTTTTTCTTCTTTTTTTTCGTCTAATGCATACCCCATCAGTGCAGCAATGCTTATTCAATACCGCCAGCAGATGGAGACACTGGGGGATAAATTTCTAAGGATTTATACTGATTTTTCCTGTCTGAATTTGTCGCACAGAAAGTTGCAGGCCAAATATGTGTGACATTTCTGCGACTTTAGCTTCTAGAGCATTTTTACATCATTATACATAGGTTCTGAATACATAAAAAGCGACTGTTCAGCGACAGACAAGTCGCATCGGCTGAAAGTAGGCCAGAATGTCAGTTCATGTTGGAGCAGGTTTAGATACAGTCTAAAGCATAGATCTCAAAGTCTGTGCACAGAATTTAGCAAGGGCCTCGCACCTTCTGATGCATCAGGTAGGTGCACAATAGCATAGCCTAACCCTCTGTACTTTGGTCTATATTGATGCGGGACATAGACAGCCAGCTGATGACCAATCCATTAGTGCAATGGATGGCTGGAAGCATTTGTCTTTGCCTTTGCAATACCACAGAAGCAATGCATGGTCAATGTACAGCAATGACACACCTGTGTGAACAGCCAGGAGACCCCCCCCCCCCCCCATGTTATGTTACATAGTTACATAGTTAGTACGGTCGAAAAAAGACATATGTCCATCAAGTTCAACCAGGGAATTAAGGGGTAGGGGTGTGGCGCGATATTGGGGAAGGGATGAGATTTTATATTTCTTCATAAGCATTAATCTTATTTTGTCAATTAGGAACATTCAGCACCCACCCGCTATCAAGGCAGCTGCCTATCATGTCATGCCCTACCTGCACAGGTGTGCTGGCTACTCAAATGATCCAATTAAGGAGGCCATTTAGTCAGCAGCAGCAGAAGTCCTGTGCCTGGACGCTCCAACAGCGGCCAGACACAAGCAGAAGCAGAAGCAGCAGAAGCAGCAGCAGCACCACCTTTTGTTTTTTGGCTGCAGCAGCAGCAGCAGCAGCAAGGCCCACAGGGCTGGCTAGCTGGCTAGCCAGCAAGCAGGTAGCAATGAAAGTAGGAATCTTTCTTTTTAACCCTGTAAGGGGGTGGTGCACTGTACCCGAAGATACTGCCATATCGGGTCAATGCATAGGGCGACGGAAGCAAGCTTCGAAATCGGCCCCCCGTTCTCAAAAATCCATTTAATATATGGTCCCCAGATAGGGGACGTATCAGATATTAAACTGATAAGAACAGATACTACACTTGATCTTAGCCAAAAGGCCGAGAAGCGATAACCGTGAAAGGGGCGGGCCCAACAAGGTCCCCTTCATGGGCACTATCACTGCTTGCTGTCAGGGAGGCTGCCAGACAATTTTCCATGCACACTCTGGGCTGGGGGGCAGTCAACCACCAGTACACACAGCAGAACCTAAACCCATACCATTATTGCTAAGCAGCAAGACAGGGGCCCATTGCACTCCCACGGGGCCTTTTTAAATGCAATCCATAACCCGGATTTGCCAGGAACCCTTCTTACTCCGCCTACTTGCATGTGACACTGGGCTTAGGATCTGCATAGGAAACACACACACAAGCACACACCTACCTTTGTTGCCTGCAGATGCCTCCTTGGCTGTCCCCAAACGGTATCAAACCAACACCCACGGGAAGCTGTAAGCATAGAGGACATGCCTGCACCCCATTGGACTTACCTGTGTGGGTTAAATCCGGGTTATTTGACAACCTATGGCGGTGATGGTTCTGCTCAGGCAGAGCAGTGCTGATGCTCCTCATAAAGCTGTCGCTGCTGTGAAGGTTCTAGGTGACATCACAAATCCCTATGGTTACATACACAACAAAGCTGGGTTGTTGTTGTTTACACTCTGCAAGGCCTGTGGAAGTGAGTGACATCATAGCACTGTAGTTCTGAGGGTTCTAGATGGATGCAACAATCTCCTGTTGCTTCTATGAAGGCCGTAATAGACGACATCACCAAACAGCTCCATAGTCACATACACAGCAAAGGAGAGATGTTGTTTACACCTAGTGATGTCAGTGGTATTGAGTGACATCACAGCACAGTGCTAAGGCTCCTGGGCCTGGACACAGCAGCGGCTGCAATATCTCAACGGAGAATACGTTTATATATATGTGTGTGTGTGCGCGTATATATATATATATATATATATATATATATATATATATATTTCTCCGCCGAAATCACTTTTAAACCCATTTCCACCTTTTTTTCCCTTCTCTTCCTCTTACTTTTTTTTCACGTTTTTTTACGTTTTTCTCCTTTTCGCCTCTTTTCTGGGCGTATTATTCTTCTTTTTCTTCTTTTTTTTCGTCTAATGCATACCCCATCAGTGCAGCAATGCTTATTCAATACCGCCAGCAGATGGAGACACTGGGGGATAAATTTCTAAGGATTTATACTGATTTTTCCTGTCTGAATTTGTCGCACAGAAAGTTGCAGGCCAAATATGTGTGACATTTCTGCGACTTTAGCTTCTAGAGCATTTTTACATCATTATACATAGGTTCTGAATACATAAAAAGCGACTGTTCAGCGACAGACAAGTCGCATCGGCTGAAAGTAGGCCAGAATGTCAGTCCATGTTGGAGCAGGTTTAGATACAGTCTAAAGCATAGATCTCAAAGTCTGTGCACAGAATTTAGCAAGGGCCTCGCACCTTCTGATGCATCAGGTAGGTGCACAATAGCATAGCCTAACCCTCTGTACTTTGGTCTATATTGATGCGGGACATAGACAGCCAGCTGATGACCAATCCATTAGTGCAATGGATGGCTGGAAGCATTTGTCTTTGCCTTTGCAATACCACAGAAGCAATGCATGGTCAATGTACAGCAATGACACACCTGTGTGAACAGCCAGGAGACCCCCCCCCATGTTATGTTACATAGTTACATAGTTAGTACGGTCGAAAAAAGACATATGTCCATCAAGTTCAACCAGGGAATTAAGGGGTAGGGGTGTGGCGCGATATTGGGGAAGGGATGAGATTTTATATTTCTTCATAAGCATTAATCTTATTTTGTCAATTAGGAACATTCAGCACCCACCCGCTATCAAGGCAGCTGCCTATCATGTCATGCCCTACCTGCACAGGTGTGCTGGCTACTCAAATGATCCAATTAAGGAGGCCATTTAGTCAGCAGCAGCAGAAGTCCTGTGCCTGGACGCTCCAACAGCGGCCAGACACAAGCAGAAGCAGAAGCAGCAGAAGCAGCAGCAGCACCACCTTTTGTTTTTTGGCTGCAGCAGCAGCAGCAAGGCCCACAGGGCTGGCTAGCTGGCTAGCCAGCAAGCAGGTAGCAATGAAAGTAGGAATCTTTCTTTTTAACCCTGTAAGGGGGTGGTGCACTGTACCCGAAGATACTGCCATATCGGGTCAATGCATAGGGCGACGGAAGCAAGCTTCGAAATCGGCCCCCGTTCTCAAAAATCCATTTAATATATGGTCCCCAGATAGGGGACGTATCAGATATTAAACTGATAAGAACAGATACTACACTTGATCTTAGCCAAAAGGCCGAGAAGCGATAACCGTGAAAGGGGCGGGCCCAACAAGGTCCCCTTCATGGGCACTATCACTGCTTGCTGTCAGGGAGGCTGCCAGACAATTTTCCATGCACACTCTGGGCTGGGGGGCAGTCAACCACCAGTACACACAGCAGAACCTAAACCCATACCATTATTGCTAAGCAGCAAGACAGGGGCCCATTGCACTCCCACGGGGCCTTTTTAAATGCAATCCATAACCCGGATTTGCCAGGAACCCTTCTTACTCCTCCTACTTGCATGTGACACTGGGCTTAGGATCTGCATAGGAAACACACACACAAGCACACACCTACCTTTGTTGCCTGCAGATGCCTCCTTGGCTGTCCCCAAACGGTATCAAACCAACACCCACGGGAAGCTGTAAGCATAGAGGACATGCCTGCACCCCATTGGACTTACCTGTGTGGGTTAAATCCGGGTTATTTGACAACCTATGGCGGTGATGGTTCTGCTCAGGCAGAGCAGTGCTGATGCTCCTCATAAAGCTGTCGCTGCTGTGAAGGTTCTAGGTGACATCACAAATCCCTATGGTTACATACACAACAAAGCTGGGTTGTTGTTGTTTACACTCTGCAAGGCCTGTGGAAGTGAGTGACATCATAGCACTGTAGTTCTGAGGGTTCTAGATGGATGCAACAATCTCCTGTTGCTTCTATGAAGGCCATAATAGACGACATCACCAAACAGCTCCATAGTCACATACACAGCAAAGGAGAGATGTTGTTTACACCTAGTGATGTCAGTGGTATTGAGTGACATCACAGCACAGTGCTAAGGCTCCTGGGCCTGGACACAGCAGCGGCTGCAATATCTCAACGGAGAATACGTTTATATATATGTGTGTGTGTGCGCGTATATATATATATATATATATATATATATATATATACAGTGGCGTTGCGACCCGGGTGCGGGGGGTGCGGCCCGCACCGGGTGACACCAACCTAATGGGGTGACACCAAGACGCTCCGTAGCCGCACCCCCCCCCCCCCCCAGCTACACAGACACCACCTCCCCCATCTGTGCCCGACCGGCCTCCGTCAGCACAACCCCCCCCCCCCCGCGCTGTGTGTGCCCGTCCATCAGCAACCCCCCTCTTTCTCCTGCACTGTGCGCCCGTCCATCATCTCATCACACCCCCCTCACCTTCTCCAGCATTGTGCCCGGCCTCCGCTCCCACGTCTGCGCCGGCTTGACGTCACACCGTATGGCCGCGCAGGAGGACGTCAGTTACGTCACTCGCACGGCGCCCGGTGAGAAGGAGCGCTGCGCTGGATGGGTGAGTGTGTGTGTCTGTCTCTATCTATGTTTGTGTGTGTGAGACTCTGTGTGTGTGTGACTGTGTGCATGTGTGTGTGACTGTGTGTGTCTGTGAGTGTGTGTCTCTCTGACTGTGTGTGTGTGTGTGTGTGTGTTTGTGTGTGTGTCTCTCTGTGTTGTGTGTGTGTGTGTGTGTGTGTGTGTGTGTGTGTGGGGGGGGGGGGGGGGGTATAACCAGCGATCTATTGTGGGGAGACTTTGACCCATTGTGGGGAACCTGCGGCCTAATGTGGGGAAACTACTACCAAGTGTGGGGAGTCTATGCTACCTTATGTGGGGAGTCTGTGCTACCTTATGTGGGGAATCTGTGCTACCTAATGTGGGGTAACTGGTACCTACCTAATGTGGGGGAACTGGTACCAAATGTGGGGAATCTATGCTACCTAATGTGGGGAGTAGATGCTACCTAATGTGGGGAAACTGCGACCTACCTAATGTGGGGAATCTATGCTGCCTAATGTGGGGAATAGATGCTACCTAATGTGGGGAAACTGCGACCTACCTAATGTGGGGGAACTGCTGCCTACCTAATGCTCCCCCCCTGGCAGTAGCACCCTCATCATCCACTAGCAACACCCCCCCCCCCCCCCAGCAGCACCTCCATCAGCAGATCCTGATGGTGGATGATGGCGGTGCTCCTGCCAGGAGGATGATCCTGCCGATGGATGATACTGCCAGGGGGGATGGCTAGTAGCACCCTCATCATCCTCCAGCAACACCCCCCGAGTAGTAGCACCCCCATCATCCACTAGCAACACCACCAATACCCCCCTCCCGTCGTAATAGCATCAGCTAACGGATGTTGAGGGGTGTTACTGCGGTTGTGGTATTATATTCAGAGGGTGCACTGTATGGCAACGTTATATTCAGAGGGCGCAGTTTGTGGTAGTATTATATTCAGAGGACGCAGTTTGTGGTAGTATTATATTCAGAGGGCGCAGTTTGTGGTAGTATTATATTCAGAGGGCGCAGTTTGTGGTAGTATTATTAGAGATGAGCGAACTTACAGTAAATTCGATTCGTCACAAACTTCTCGGCTCGGCAGTTGATGACTTATCCTGCGTAAATTAGTTCAGCCTTCAGGTGCTCCGGTGGGCTGGAAAAGGTGGATACAGTCCTGGGAAAGAGTCTCCTAGGACTGTATCCACCTTTTCCAGCCCACGGGAGCACCTGAAAGCTGAACTAATTTATGCAGGAAAAGTTATCAACTGCCGAGCAGAGAAGTTTGTGACGAGTTGAATTTACTGTAGTTTGCTCATCTCTAATTATTATATTCAGAAGGCGCAGTGGGTGGTAGTATTATATTCAGAGGGTACAGTATGTGGCGGTATTATATTCAGGGGTACAGTATGTGGCAAATTTATATTCAGGGGTACAGTATGTGACAGATTTATATTCAGAGGTACAGTATGTGACAGATTTATATTCAGAGGTACAGTATGTGGCAGATTTATATTCAGAGGTACAGTATGTGGCAGATTTATATTCAGAGGGTACAGTATGTGGCAGATTTATATTCCGGGGGTACAGTATGTGGCAGATTTATATTCAGGGGGTACAGTATGTGGCAGATTTATATTCAGGGGTACAGTATGTGGCAGATTTATATTCAGAGGGTACAGTATGTGGCAGATTTATATTCAGAGGGTACAGTATGTGGCAGATTTATATTCAGAGGGCGCAGTATGTGGTAGTATTATATTCAGTGGGTACAGTGTGTGGCGGTATTATATTCAGGGGCACAGTATGTGGCAGATTTATATTCAGAGGGTACAGTATGTGTTGGTATTATATTCAGAATGTACAGTGTGTGGTAGT